>NC_069507.1:65837417-65929917 GCF_027579735.1 Bombina bombina
ATGCTTTTATAGTGTACGTGTGCAGAACAAATGTGCAGTATATAGTATTTGTTTGTTTGCATAATAACAGTTATCTGCATGCGTGTAGAGCATAATGTATCTTTTTAAATCTAATGTATGTGTAGTGTAATATGTATTTGTAGGTAGATCAAATGATATCAGTTTAAATAAAGCAAACTTTATTAGTAAACAACAACTATGAGGCCTACTTAAGCCGTCAACTTACTTGCATTTGACGGCACCAATACGCTCACCTAACATCGCGGCCGCGGACCTGAATACGCTCTCCATATTTATATAAAAAGATGTAAAAAAGCCGTGCACCAAGTACGGGGCGATGAGCAGCGGACTGTTAACTAAACAGTCATCGATCTTGCTGCTCTTAGGCTTTTTCAAAGCTTTATTTATATACTGTCACTAAGCACCGCCACTATATAAAACTGTTTAACCCCTATCCCGCCGCTCCCGGAGCCCACCGCAACTCTAATAAAGTTATTAACCCCTATCCCACTGCTCCCGGACCCCGCCGCAACTAACTAAAGGTATTAACCGCTAAACCTCTGGCCTCCCACATCACTACCACTTACTAAACCTATTAACCCCTAAACCGCCAGCCCCCCACATCGCCATAAACTAAATTAAACTATTAACCCCTAAACCTAACAACCCGCTAACTTTATATTAAATATTAACTCATCCCTATCTTATAATAAATTTAAACTTACCTTTAGATTTAAATTAAACTATATTAAACTATTAATTAATCTACCCTAACTAGTATACTAAAATTACATTAAACTAATAATTAATCTATCCTAACTGTCATACTAAAATTACATTAAACTACAAATTAAATGAACTATAATATATATTTAAACCCCTAACCCTACTCAAATAATTTAAATCTACAATAAAAAATTACAACGTTACAAAAAACTAACAATTAAGTTACAAAAAATAACAAACACTAAGTTACACAAAATAAAAAGAAATTATCAAAGATTTAAACTAATTACACCTAATCTAAGAGCCCTATGAAAATAAAAAAGCCCCCCAAAATAACCCCCCCCCCAGCCTACAATAAACTACAAATAGCCCTTAAAAGGGCCTTTTGCGGGGCATTGCCCCAAAGAAATCAGCTCTTTTACCTGTAAATAAAAAATACAAATACCCCCCCAACAGTAAAACCCACCACCCACACAACCAACCCCCCCAAATAAAAACCTAACTAAAAAAACCTAAGCTCCCCATTGCCCTGAAAAGGGCATTTGGATGGGCATTGCCCTTAAAAGGGCATTTAGCTCTATTGCTGCCCAAACCCTAATCTAAAACTTAAACCCACGCAATAAACCCTTACAAAAACCTAACACTAACCCCTGAAGATCCACTTACAGTTTTGAAGATCCCACATCCATCCACAAAGAAGCCGGGAGAAGTCCTCATCGAAGCCGGCAGAAGTCTTCATCGAAGCCAGCAGAAGTCTTCATCCAAGCAGCCGAAGTCTTCATCCAAGCCCGCAGAAGTCTTCACCCAGACGGCATCTTCTATCTTCATCCATCCGGCGCGGAGCGGCTCCATCTTCAATACATCCGACGCGGAGCATCCTCTTCGTTCGACGTCTTCTTGAACAATGAATGTTTCTTTAAATGACGTCATCCGAGATGGCGTCCCTTAGATTCCGATTGGCTGATAGAATTCTATCAGCCAATCGGAAATAAGGTTGAAAAGATCCTACTGGCTGTTGCAATTAGCCAATAGGATTGAACTTTCATCCTATTTGCTGATCCAGTCAACCAATAGGATTGATCTTGCATTCTATTGGCTATTCCAATCAGCAGGTACGCTGGGCCGGAATAGTGGCGAGCGTACCTGTTAGATATTTGTTAACTAGCAAAAGTAGTCAGATAGTGCCAAATTTGCATTCAGAACATGTAAGCATCGATCTGTGTTGGACTTAGACCGGCGGATCGTATGTTACGTCACAAATTTCTACTTTTGCCGGTCTGTAGGCTTTGATAACTAAGGGGAATCAAGCTCTCCCCAATTACGCTGCGGAATTCCAGCGTATTTGCGGTTGACGGCTTGATAAGTAGGCCTCTATATGAATATATTGCAGTACATTTCTATATGTACATACAAAGATACAGGAAACTAAGCACATGTACTGTACACATAATTGATTCAGTTCAATATGCATTTTATCATAGGAATGAGCTTAAAAGACTATTTAATCGTAGGTATACACAGCAAAAAGTATGCTCAGCGCAGTGTGTAAAAAGATACCAAGGGCTGCAAATACATAAGTGTACTTCCCTCTTCGTGCATCTACACATAGCATGGTTTGTGGTCTGTTAAGAAGGAGGGAACACCTCCAGTGTTGCTCCATAGGTGAGGTTAGTTTAGTAAGCTGCAATGAGGTTTTGTTCCTGTATAAAGTTAGATTGGTTTGTTTCCCTTCCTCCCATTAAACGACCATTAAAGGGACATTAAGCGCTAAATAAATGCTAGATAGAATGATGCATTCAAAGAAAAAAAATCTGAGAATAAGATGTAGATGTATTTTTTAAAGTTTCATTAGTTGTTTAAATAGTGGGGAAAAAAAATCAAAGTTTTAATATCTACAAAACAATAATAGCTGCCATGTTGTAACTTAGGTTACTTTCTCTGCTGTGGCCAATTAGGGACATTTATAAATAGGTCACTTGAGTGTGCAGCCAATGGCTGTGTTGAATTTAACAGTGTTCTTCTGCAGTTCCATTTCTAACAGTAATTGAAAAGCTCATGATTTCAGAATGTAATTACGGGGGAAAGGGGTCAAAATAAATAATGAAAGTATATTGTAGAGTTTCTTTTTATATATATAATTTATAATTTTATATTACCATCTCAAAGTGTTTAATGTCACTTTAAATACAGTAAATTACTTACAGCTAGATTACGAGTTTTGCGTTATGAGTGAAAAAGCCTCATAACGCTGCTTTTTCACTACCGCCGGTATTACGAGTCTTGCAGGTATAACTGTACCGCACACTTTTTTGGCCGTAACGCAACGTAACTACTGCACCTGTCAAAAAGTCATTTTTCAATGGGACTTCCATAGCGCCGGTATTACGAGTTTTGCCTGGGAGGCCAAAAAGTGAATGGTACAGCCTATACCGTCAAGATTCGTTCCGCTATCTAAAGTCAGTAGTTATGGGTTTTACGATACAAAGCTGTAGCATAAAACTCATAACTAAAGTGTTACAAAGTACACTAACACCCATAAACTACCTATTAACCCCTAAACCGAGGCCCTCCAGCATCACAAACACTATAATAAATTTATTGACCCCTAATCTGCCACTCTGGACATTGCCGCCACTATAATAAACATATTAACCCCTAAATCGCCGAACTCCCGCATCGCAAACACTAGTTAAATATTATTAACCCCTAATCTGCCGCCCCCAACGTCACTATACTAAAGTTATTAACCCCTAAACCTAACCCTAAGTCTAACCCTAGCAACACCCCTAACTTTAATATAATTAAAATAAATCTAATAAATAAAAATTGCTATCATTAACTAAATAATTCCTATTTAAAACGAAATACAGGTGGCCCTCGTTTTACAACGGTTCAATTTACACCGTTTCAGAATAACAACCTTTTTTTCCAGTCATGTGACTGCTATTGAAAAGCATTGAGAAGCAGTGCATTTATTAAAATAGCCAGTAGGTGGAGCTATCCGCTTGTGTTGCAGCAAAGCCAAGCAAGCTGAAATTAATCAGTTTAACCAGACCTGAGCTATCGAGCAGATTTCAAAGGAACAAGATCTTCCTGTCTATAAATCAGTCCAGATTGGAATGCATAGAAAGAACTGTTTACAGAAAAATGCAAGTGAAGTCTGTTGTGTGATTATTTTATTAGGTTCATAATGCTGTTTAGCATTTAAAGTCTTCATTTCAAAGCTTTAAAAATAATGAATTAGGTGTTACTTATGACAATTTTGAGAGGGGCCTGGAACCTATCTCCCTCACTTCCCATTGACTTACATTATAAACTGGGTTTAAATTTACAACGGTTTCGATTTACAACCATTCCTTCTGGAACCTAACCCCGGCGTAAACTGAGGGTTATCTGTACCTGTAAAATAAACTCTAAGCTAGCTACAATATAACTAATAGTTACATTGTAGCTATCTTAGGTTTTATTTTTATTTCACTGTTAAGTTTGTATTTATTTTAACTAGGTAGACTAGTTAGTAAATGGTTATTAACTATTTACTAACTATCTAGTTAAAATAAATACAAATTTACCCGTAAAATAAAACCTAACCTGTCTTACACTAACACCTAACATTACACTACAATTAAATAAATTACATTAATTAAATATAATTAACTAAATTACAAAAAATAAAAAACAGTAAATTACACAAAATAAAAAAGAAATTATCAAATATTTAAACTAATTACACCTAATCTAATAGCCCTATAAAAATAAAAAAGCCCCCCCAAAATAAAAAAAACCCCTAGCCTAAACTAAACTGCCAATAGCCCTTAAAAGGGCCTTTTGCGGGGCATTGCCCCAAAGAAATCAGCTATTTTACCTGTATAACCCCTCAACAGTAAAACCCACCACCCACACAACCAAACACCCCAAATAAAATCCTATCTAAATAAACCTAAGCTCCCCATTGCCCTGAAATAGTAAGGTTAGGTTAATTTTTAGTTTAATGGTAGGTTTATTTTTATTTCACTGGTAAGTTTTTATTTATTCAAATATAGTTATATACAGTGTGTGTATAAGGAGCGGTGTGTATATGCAGCTCGGTGTGTGTATACCAAGCAGTGTGTATATGCAGAGCAGTGTGTGTACAAGGAGCAGTGTGTATATGCAGAGCAGTGTGTATATGCAGAGTGGTGTGTGTATACCAGTGTGTATATGCAGAGCAGTGTGTGTACAAGGAGTAGTGTGTATATGCAGAGCAGTGTGTGTACAAGGAGCAGTGTGTATATGCAGAGCGGTGTGTGTATACCAAACAGTGTGTATAAGCAGAGCAGTGTGTGTACAAGGAGTAGTGTGTATATGCACAGCAGTGTGTGTACAAGTAGTAGTGTATATATGCAGAGCAGTGTGTGTACAAGGAGCAGTGTGTATATGCAGACCAGTGTGTGTGTATAAGGAGCCAGGTGTGTATAAGGAGGGGTGTGTATATGCAGCTTGGTGTGTGTATACCAAACAGTGTGTATAAGCAGAGCAGTGTGTGTACAAGGAGTAGTGTGTATATGCACAGCAGTGTGTGTACAAGTAGTAGTGTATATATGCAGAGCAGTGTGTGTACAAGGAGCAGTGTGTATATGCAGACCAGTGTGTGTATAAGGAGGGGTGTGTATATGCAGCTTGGTGTGTGTATACCAAACAGTGTGTATAAGCAGAGCAGTGTGTGTACAAGGAGTAGTATGTATATGCACAGTAGTGTGTGTACAAGGAGCAGTGTGTATATGCAGAGCGGTGTGTGTATATGCAGAGCAGTGTGTGTATATGCAGAGCAGTGTGTGTATATGCAGAGCGGTGTGTGTATATGCAGAGCGGTGTGTGTATATGCAGAGCGGTGTGTGTATATGCAGAGCGGTGTGTGTATATGCAGAGCAGTGTGTATATGCAGACCAGTGTGTGTACAAGGAGCAGTGTGTATATGCAGAACAGTGTGTATATGCAGAGCGGTGTGTGTATACCAAACAGTGTGTATATGCAGAGCAGTGTGTATACCAAACAGTGTGTATATGCAGACCAGTGTGTGTACAAGGAGCAGTGTGTATATGCAGACCAGTGTATGTACAAGGAGCAGTGTGTATATGCAGACCAGTGTGTGTACAAGGAGCAGTGTGTATATGCAGAGCAGTGTGTATATGCAGAGCGGTGTGTGTACAAGGAGCAGTGTGTATATGCAGAGCAGTGTGTGTACAAGGAGCAGTGTGTATATGCAGACCAGTGTGTGTACAAGGAGCAGTGTGTATATGCAGAGCAGTGTGTATATGCAGAGCGGTGTGTGTACAAGGAGCAGTGTGTATATGCAGAGCAGTGTGTATATGCAGAGCAGTGTGTATATGCAGAGCAGTGTGTATACCAAACAGTGTGTATATGCAGACCAGTGTGTGTACAAGGAGCAGTGTGTATATGCAGAGCGGTGTGTGTATACCAAGCAGTGTGTATATGCAGAGCAGTGTGTATACCAAACAGTGTGTATATGCAGACCAGTGTGTGTACAAGGAGCAGTGTGTATATGCAGACCAGTGTATGTACAAGGAGCAGTGTGTATATGCAGACCAGTGTGTGTACAAGGAGCAGTGTGTATATGCAGAGCAGTGTGTATATGCAGAGCGGTGTGTGTACAAGGAGCAGTGTGTATATGCAGAGCAGTGTGTGTACAAGGAGCAGTGTGTATATGCAGACCAGTGTGTGTACAAGGAGCAGTGTGTATATGCAGAGCAGTGTGTATATGCAGAGCGGTGTGTGTACAAGGAGCAGTGTGTATATGCAGAGCAGTGTGTATATGCAGAGCAGTGTGTATATGCAGAGCAGTGTGTATACCAAACAGTGTGTATATGCAGACCAGTGTGTGTACAAGGAGCAGTGTGTATATGCAGAGCGGTGTGTGTATACCAAGCAGTGTGTATATGCAGAGCAGTGTGTGTACAAGGAGCAGTGTGTATACCAAGCAGTGTGTATATGCAGACCAGTGTGTGTACAAGGAGCAGTGTGTATACCAAGCAGTGTGTATATGCAGAGCAGTGTGTGTACAAGGAGCAGTGTGTATATGCAGACCAGTGTGTGTACAAGGAGCAGTGTGTATACCAAGCAGTGTGTATATGCAGACCAGTGTGTGTACAAGGAGCAGTGTGTATACCAAGCAGTGTGTATATGCAGACCAGTGTGTGTACAAGGAGCAGTGTGTATACCAAGCAGTGTGTATATGCAGACCAGTGTGTGTACAAGGAGCAGTATACATGCATACATGTAGGCGCAGAAATCCTTTCTCCCAGTACTGAGAGGGTTATCTAAAACCCCAGAGGTCCAGTTACTCAGAGGCCTTTAAAACCTAAAACCGAAGAAAGTTTTGCCAAGAATGAGAAGAGGGGGGCAGCAGGATCTAGTGCTCACACTGTGTTACTCCTAACAGTTCTCTCCTCCCCGGCAACTTCTCCTGACACAATAACATTCTTTTTACTATTTAATTTCCATTGTAATATAAAGTTAAAGAGTCATGAAACTCAGTCTGAGGGGCATATTTATCAGGCTCGCCAGAAACAGAAGTTACAAAGCAGCGGTCTAAAACTTGTCTGCTTACTCTGAGGCGGCGGACAGAAATCAACCCGAGCTGATATTATTGGGTTGATTGACACCCCCCCTGCTAGGGGCCGCGAATCTTCAGGGGGCGGTATTGCACCAACAGTTCACAAGAACTGCTGGTGCAATGATAAATGCTGTCGGCATTTATTGATGTGCAGCGTACATGATCCGCTATATCGTATCATGTCCGTCCGCACAATAATAAATTGACCCCCATGTGCGTAGCTAAGCCATCTTCATATAAACTCAATTTCTAGTGCATTTCCAATAAATTAAAAGAGCTTTCAGAACAAATACCTTTCTCTTCAATGTAAAAGCATCTGCTGTGACTTCTCTAAAATAGTTTCTCAGTCCTCAAGTACCCCTAACAGGCCAGGTTTTCATTATAGCTAAACTAGAGCACAGGTGAAATAATCAGCTGATGGCTGAGAGCAGGTTGGTTACCATGGTTACTGATCAGCTGATTATTTCACCTGTGCTCTAGTTCAGCTATAATAAAAACCTGGACTGTTGAGAGTACTTGAGGACCACGGTTGAGAAATACTGCTCTAGCCCCACTGCCCAATCCAAGTTCTGTAACAGTTGGTGACAGCCAATGTGTCAGCCTGCATTAAAATTAACGGTAGGCTTAAAAACATAAAGCCAAGAGCGCTCTAAAAGACTTGCACACCATAATCCCTTCCTGCACAAAAGCCTACCAAGAAATGCTGGAAACATGATGTGGCCATGCGCACAGTATTCATTTAACAGGGTTTATAGTTTCTTTTACCCATTGCTTTATAGAACTGCAAGACATCTGTAACAAGATGAAGAACATTGTCACCGATGAGTAGCCGTATTGAAGGAGTTTATTTTTGTGATGCAGAAGACCTGGTGGAGTACCAAGACCCTGTGCATGGAACCAAGGCACTATGTTCTGCACCAGTGTAACAGTACCCAGGACTATCAGTGTCTACAGAGATGATGATGTTCATGACAGGGATTTTTGTAAGTTCTTATTAGATTGTGTGAATTTCTAGATATACTTTAAAGTTGAGCTGTCCCCTCTGTTTTGACTGAAATTTGCCTAAAATGTTACTACTTTATTGACAGTTGTTCTTTTAAAGGGGTATGAAACTTTTAAGCAACTTACTAATTTACTCCTATTACCAAAATTTATTTGTTCTCTTGATATCTTTATTTGAAAAGCAAAAATGTAAGCTTAGGAGCCGGCCCATTTTTTATTTAGCACTTGGATAGCCCCCAATAAGCAAGTGCCTCCCAGGTGCTGAACAAAAAAATGGTCTGGCTACTAAGCTTACATTCCTATTGCTCTCTTATATGAATGACATTTACCAGCTATCAAAAAATTGGTAGTAAAAGATAACACACCTTATTTATGTTTAATTCAAAGACCATGGGGGTCCAATCTTTTCACATAAAGAGCCACATATTTTCTCCTTCACAGGACTGATATATTTTACAAATTCTTTTAAATAAAATATAAAAACACATATATAGAAAAACAAACTTCTAATAAACTAAGCTTTAAACCAGCACACATTTGCTTTTGAAGATTAACATTACTGTTTTAAAACAAAACCAATGTAAGATGCCTCCCTCACTGAAACACCTACAATCTACAGTTTTGAGATGTGAAGGGCAGATAAAAAAGGTTTTATGTGGATGCCTTATGGCACCAAAGCCTTAGGGGTAGATTTATCATAGTGCAAGCGGACATGATACGATGTAGCATATCATGTCGGCTACACATCGATAAATGCCGACAGTACACGCTGTCGGCATTTGTCATTGCACCAGCAGTTCTTGTGAGTTGCTGGTGCAATCCCCCCCCCCTCAGATTCGCAGCCAATCGGACAAGTTAGGGAGCAGCGGTCTTTAGACTGCGGCTTCATAACTTGTGTTTCTGGTGAGCCTGAAGACTCGCGCAGAAACAGAGGCATCAAGTAGATATGTGCGATTCGTTTCGGATCGATTTGGAAAATTCGGAAAATTCGGCGATTCGAATCGAACCGAATTTCCGAATTAAAATACTGACGAATTACCGAATAAATCCGAATTACTTCGGATTTATTCTGTAAATTCGGATGGCCATGGATTACACTAGTATTGTACAGTATAAGTCTAATTCCACCTAATACTTACCGAAATTCCGAACCGAATCCAGCCGAATTTAGTACATAATACTAGTCTAATCCCACCTAACACTTACCGAAATTCCGAATTTCCGAATCCAGCCGAATTTATTCGAATCTGAATGAATCCGAAACAAAACCGAACCGAATTTATTCAAATCCGAATGAATCCGAAACAAATCCGAACCGAATTGATTCAAATTTTTCCGAATTCCAATCGCTCCGAACCGAAATTCAAAAAAATCCGAATCGATCCGAACCGAACCGAATTTTTTCGCCATGCACATGTCTAGCATCAAGCTCCATACGAAGCTTGATAAATCGGCCCCTTTGAGTGCACTATCCTGATTTAGTACATATAGAGCTAGATTACAAGTAGAGCGCAATAGTGCAGATTGTGTTGTCTTGTTCTCTGTCTTGTTCTAAGAATAATGTACAATCTGGAATTACAAGTGTTAACATTTTTAACCAGTGCTTCTTAACATGGCTGAAACTTTTTAGTGCGCCCTATACTTTTATTGGATAGTGAACGGAGCACTTTTAGCGAGCTCATTGTGCTTGTATTACAAGTAGTGAGTTAAGTTGCGCTTGAGCGCAATCCAAAATATGTCTGATTTAGCACTTTTGAGACCTGAAGTAAAACATTATTATTATTAATAGTATAGCACAGAATTACATGAAGAACTCTGCTCCTTGGGCACCATCTGCTTATGCATCCTTGACTTAGTGCTCCACCAGCTTAGAGCTTGAGCGATATCCAACATGAATTTTACTGCATGCCCCCATAGCAACCTATTATGTGAGGGATTGAGCACATAATACAACATGCAAATGTTAGCGCACCCTAGACTATCGCTCGAGCAGTAAAAAAAACTTTGGACTTGTAATATGAGCGCAAAAATAGAATCACTATTGATTGCACTATTTTTGGGCTCCACTTGTATTGTAGCACATAGGATATCCAGTTCAGAAGATGACAATTTGGTGGATAGAACTGATTGTACAAATGAACAGTGAAGACTATAATGTATATTCATATATAAAATGTTGGCAACATACACATAAAGCTGTAATGATAATTCTGAAAGTCCTGTAAGCAAGTGTGCCCATGTCTCTGGCAGAGAACGGTGTTTGCTAAGAGATATTGAAGATTTCAGAAAATGACCTCTATGGTAGTGCTTGTTAGCTTAAGGATCATTACTAGGGTATGAGATGATGGGGCCGATTTATCAAGCGCAGAATGGCCCCTGATGCCCCTGTTTTGGCCAGAAACAGCAGTTATGAAGTAGCATGTGTGTTTCGATTCGTTCCAAATTCAGACAAATTTGTTAAATTCGGAGATTCGGATCGTTTCGAATTTCCGAATTACGGTAGTACCGAATCTACCGAATAAATCCGAATTAGTTCGGATTTATTTGGTAGATTCGGATGGCCATGGATTACACTAGTATTGTACAGTATATTAGGTTATATCACTCTGCTATGGGTTACACCTAATATACAGTACATAATACTAGTCTAATACACAGCACATCCCACCTAACACATACCGAAATTCCGAATTTGCGAACCGAACCGAACCCAGCCGAATTTATTTGTATCTGAATGAATCCGAAACGAATCCGAAACAAATTCATTCAAATTTTTCTGAATTCGAATCGATCCGAAATTCGAAAAAATCTGAATCGATCCAAACCAAAACAAATTTTTCGACCATGCACAAGTCTATTATGAAGCAGCAGTCTTAAGACCGCTGCTCCTTAACTGGCCCGCTACCTCTGAGGCTGCGGACATCAATCCACCCGATCCTATACGATCGGGTTGATTGACACCCCCTTCTAGCCGCGGATTGGCCGCAAATTTGCAGGGGGCAGCATTGCACAAGCAGTTCACCAGAACTGCTTGTGCAATGTTAAATGCTGACAGCGTATGCTGTTGGCATTCAGCGATGTCTGTTGGATATGATACGCTACAGCATGTCGGACAGACATTGATAAATTGGCCCCGATGTCTCACCTTTGGAGCGTCTCTTGTGGAAGATTGTCTGACACAGGAGGATGATGAAGAAGACCAGGAGACTGAGGATACCCACACTGCACAGGAGCACGGCATACAGGTAAAGATCTGATAAGAGATAAAAAGGGTATGAACTTAACAGAATATTAATGATTTTTTTTCTTTATTTTGACTCTTGTCCTGAATTAGTACTTGTGCAGTCATGTTGGTGGAGGTTGAGGGAACTGTCTTCATCAGCAAGTGAGCAAGCTATTTACAGGGATGAGTTGTGCACAAGCAAGCACTTCCTTTTAGTTTCTATATCAATGTAAACAGGGGCATTAGAATGCAAAATGATGAAAAGCTTTTTGTCTTTAGAGAATGCAATTTTTGCACTGATCTCTCTTGTTTACTACACGTTTACTCCCCACAAAGTGCTTAAAGGGACATAAAACCCCACATTTTTCTTTCAGGATTCAGATAGAGGATACATTTTAAAATCATTTTCAATTATTATTACCGTTAGACCGCTGCTTCATAACTTCCGTACTGAGCTTGATAAATAGGCCCCCATACCTGTTTCAGATGTGTTGATACATAGTAACATAGTAGATGAGGTTAAAAAGAGAAGTCCATCGAGTCCATCAGCTTAAAGTGAATGTAAAGTTGAATGAGAAAGCTCCTGGTTTTTAAAAATAGTCTTAAAGACAGGGGCACTTTCATTCATTAAACTATACATTTAAAGGGACATTAAACCCAAAAATGTTCTTTCATGATTCAGATAGAGAATACAATTTTAAACAACTTTTCAATTTACTTATTATCTAATTTGCTTCATTCTTTAGATATAATTTATTGAATAAATAGAAATAGACATTGGTGAGCCAATCACACGAGGCATCTATGTGCAGCGACCAATCAGCAGCTACTGAGCCTATCTAGCTATGCTTTTCAGCCAAGATTATCAAGAGAATTAAGCAAATTAGATAATAAAAGTAAATTAGGAAGTTGTTTAAATTGCATGCTCTATCTGAATCATGAAAGAAAATGTTTGGGTTTAATGTCCCTTTAAGTGTCTTTTTTAACATACTTACAGTTTTCTTTATGAAAACAGACCGCTGATCCTCCGACCGCAGCTCCTGCTGTACTTAACATATCGATGACGAATCCGGCTTCCTCCAATCGTTTCATGGCCTCACGAGCTGGATGCCTTGGGGTGCACGCAATGATTGGAGGAAACCCGATTCGTCAATGCTGTGCTAAGTACAGCAGGAGCTGCGCGAGGAGGATCAGCAGTCTGTTTTCATAAATAAAAAGTATTTTAAAAAAAGACATTTAAATATAAAGTTTAATGCTCCTTCAATAAAGGACACAAAAAGAATGAAGCAAATGAGATAATAGAAGCAAATTGGAAACCTGTTTAAAATTGTATCTGAATCATGAAAGTAAAAGTTAGGTTTCCTGTCCCTTTAAGCTAACCTATTGTGGGATTAGATTATATTAGTAAACTATGTCAGAAAACATGTTAAAAAAAAAAAAAGTGTCATAATCTCTAACGTGTATAGTAAACCTCAGGAAGGAGTGTGGCCTTAAAGGGACACTGAACCCAAATTTTTTCTTTCGTGATTCAGATAGAGCATGACATTTTAAGCAACTTTCTAATTTGCTCCTATTATCAAATGTTCTTTATTCTCTTGGTATCTTTATTTGAAATGCAAGAATGTAAGTTTAGATGCCGGCCCATTTTTGGTGAACAACCTAGGTTGTCCTTGCTGATCGGTGGATAAATTCATCCACCAATCAAAAACTGCTGTCCAGAGTTCTGAACCAAGAAAAAAAGCTTTGATGCCTTCTTTTTCATATAAAGACAGCAAGAGAACGAAGAAAAATTGATAATAGGAGTAAATTAGAAAGTTGCTTAAAATTGCATGCTCTATCTAAATCACGAAAGAAAATTTTTGGGTTCAGTGTCCCTTTAAAACACAAAGGGCAAATGCCCCTATAAGTTTCATGCTCCCTCATGCGACTCTGCAAGTGATACTTTTGAAGCAGCACTGATTCCTAAAACCCTTTCTGTTACTTCTGAAGTGGTGAATTAATATCACTCTGGACTGATTTTACCAAGGTGATTGACAGGCCCTTCTCTCACCTGTTTGGCTGCATGCAGCAGGGCAGGATTGTTGGAGCATCTGATCATAAAATGATTAATGCTGCATGCAAGTTGCAATCCCAGGCAGACAGGTTCAGTACCTGTTTATTTTGTCTGCCCAGACAATGATAAATCTACACCTAAGTTTGAGAGAGAGTTTGGCCAGACATTGCTACATTTTTTGCTCCATTTGAAGTACATGCGTTTATTCTTATTTTTATGAATGCTATTTTATATCTGATTTGTAGATAATGTTAAATGCTGATAAAAGGATAAACAACATTTGTTGATATTATTTTTAATAATCTAATATAGATAATGTAATGTATTTGTTGATCCTGATTTCTTTTGTTGCTGATCCTATTTTGTTACATATTAAGTAATAATGTTATGAATGTATAGTATAATTGCAGATACATTTACAAATTGTCTCTAAAACCAGTAACAAATAATACTTCTTGTGAAACTATTGTTACTGTCTCAGTATAGGCTATTCAAAAATAGGCATTTTTTTTTACCTTGAAACAGATTCCAAGTGAACAACTTCTCATCAGAAACTGTGTGAGACAGAACTGTAAGAAAAAAAACAAAGCTCATATAAACTGAACATTACAAAGGAACAAACCAATAGTTTCCCAACAACATATACTGTAAAAAAAGATTCTTTATATGTGGGCTGTTATGAGAAGGTGTGAAACATATTGAAGGAACTTGAAAGTCAAAATTAAACTTTTACAATTCAGTTTGTTGTGCAATTTTCCAAGAACGTTGCTATTTACTTTAAAGCGACATTCCAGCAATTGGAGTGCACACAGGTGTATTTTGGATTTAAATAAATGCATTTTTCTAATATAAAGGTATTAGCAAAAATGCTTCTACTAAAAGCTATAGCTGTTTCAAACGTGTATTTAAGTATGCTCCGTGCACCAGCATTTTAAACACAGCACTTGCACCATCTGTTAATGACATTACACAAGCCGCACTAGCGCTCTGAGCAGCTGTAGTAATTAAATACGGGCGCACTGAGAATATAGAACTATGCATCACGTGCACATGCAAAGAAAAATATTAACAGTAAAACAGTGATAGCTTTTACTAGAAGCATTTTTGCCAGTACATGTATATTGCAAATATGTTTCTATTCAAAGATGTAATTCATTTATGTGCATTTAAATTTTGACCAGAATGTCCCCTTAAATACCAAATATACTTTTTTTCTGTTTAAACCCTTGCTTATAACTTAGCCTCTATCTATGTTTGTAACAATGTTAATATATCTATCTCTCTCTCTCTCTATATATATATATATATATATATATATATATATATATATATATATATATATATATATATATATATATATATATATATATATATATATTTATATTATCAGGGCACAAGCTGATCTCACTCTAGTCTCATGGCAAGGCAATATTTTTCCAAATTTGACAACAGAATTAAATTGAAAAGTTTTTTTTAAAAACTGCAGGTTCTAACTGAGTCATGAAATTTAAAATTTTACCCTCCATGTTATTTCCATATCTGGGGCATTGAGAGTTAAAAATCCCTTGTGCAGTCACTGCAAAAACTCTCACCCCCAAATTATAGGGTCACATGACCTACAAATGTTTTGCAGCCGCCACCTCTTCCCACTTCCTTGCAGTAGGAATCCCGGCCTGTAATTATAAGATATGGAGCCGCTGACTTCAGGGATAGTATAAGATACTGTTTGATCCCAAGAGACAGCATGAGAAACAGTCTAAACCTATGAAAGACAATATGATAGTCTTTTCCATGATAGACAGCATTATACACAGTCTAAACTAAGGCAGGACAGGAGAAGTGTGTTAGAGAATGTTCAGACTACAGCATTAGACAGTCTGAGAGCCTTGAAAAACAGCATAACATACTGAGAGCATAAGAGACAGTTATGCCAAAAATGAACAACAGACGAGACCTCATGGAACAAGTCTCTTTGGACACACAAAAAAGTCCCAGACATTAATTTTTGAAGCACATACAAATACAATTACACTGTTTTTAGTGTAGTCTACTTTGTATTTGCTTCTAGTTTTGCATACATATGCTTTTTTATCCGAGCAATAAGTACCTTACATATTTTGAAATAAACTCTCCAGCTTTTGTTTGGTAAGATAAAATAGTGAGAACTGCAGAGATAATATGCTTAGAGAACCTGTGGAAAAAAACCTTCAGACAAGCCTATGGAAATCTAGGAGACTCATTCTGCAACAGAAAAATG
This sequence comes from Bombina bombina, assembly GCF_027579735.1. Classification (NCBI taxonomy): domain Eukaryota; kingdom Metazoa; phylum Chordata; class Amphibia; order Anura; family Bombinatoridae; genus Bombina; species Bombina bombina. The sequence continues at coordinate 65,853,292 of NC_069507.1, forward strand.
AAGTACGTTTTGCATTTTGTATGCTTTGGTACAATTTAACTTCATAACTTGAAACTACATTGCACATTACATACAGAACTAGATTACAAGTGGAGCCCTTATACATTTTATTAGTGTTATTATGAGTGTAAGGGTACTTTTAAATGTATTTTTCATGTGTTTGTGACACTTTTTTGATTTGCGAAACAGTTAACCAGAACTCTGGGGACACGGTAATCATTCTAGCATAAGTCGCGATTCCGTTCACGTTTACCTTCAACTTATAATACAAATGCATCCGATGTGTGGAAATAGCCACGATAAACCCGATATTGCTCGCGTGTAACTGTTAGCGCACCACTCGTAATCTGGCATACAATAATTTACTGCCTGCATTAAATAGGAATGTTTCCTACACACTTTAATAAGAATTTTGTTGAATAATTTATAGTCACATTTTTCTAATGAATATAATTAATACAATTTTATGTGTGTGTTTTGGTTATTATTGTTATTTTGTACTTTCAATATGCTTTTTAAACTACTTTTACTGAGGTTATACTGTACTGTAATGCATGTGCTTTTCTTTTGCATACAGAAATGTTATATCCCTAATTTAGATACACAGGTATCAAGACAAAATTTCCCTTTAAACAATCTTATGTAGGACCATGTTGCATTAAAGGGACAGTGTAGTCAAAACTAAACTTTTATGATTCAAGTAGGGCATGCAGTTTTAAACAACTTTTCAATTTCCTTTTTAATCAAATTTACTTTGTTCTTTTGCTATTCTTTGTTGAAAGCTAAACCTACCATATGCTAATTTCTAAGTCCTTGAAGGCCTCCTCTTATCTTAGTGCATTTTGGCAGTTATTCACAGCTATCAGCACTTATTCACGTGTGCCATATACATAACATTGCACTCACTCCTGTGGACTTACCTAGGAGTCAGCACTGATTGGCTAAAATGTAAGTCTGTCAAAATAACTGAAATGAGAGGGCAGTCTGCAGAGGCTTAGATATAAGGTAATCACAGAGGTAAAAAGTATATTAATTTAACCGTGCTGGTTATGCTAAATTGGGAAATGGGTATTAAAGGGATTATCTATCTTTTTAAACAATAAAAAATCTGGAGTAGATTGTCCCCTTAAGGTGTCTCATTAAACAATTTCACCAGATTTAGTAAATCTGGGTCTATGTAAGTTAGGTTAATAGCCAATCTGACTTCTTTAGACTGCACTGTAAATGAGAGTGAGACAGATGATTATATTCATGAACAGACTCTCAAGTCCATATAATATATGTTTAGGGAGACAATTTATTAAAGTTCATTCCTTGGTGAATTGTGTCAGTTGAATAACATAACACAGGAACTTTTGAGATTAGAGAGGGTGTTAGTGAACAAACTTCACAGTATTCAGTACAAAAATCATATTCAGGCTTCCCAAATGACTCTATTTAGACCCTCATTCTCCCAGACCTATACATTTTTTTGGAAGCCCAAAAATTGTAATACAAATTTTATCTTACACAAGTCCCTGATAAGGTGAAAAGAGCAGTATGTATGTTGTTTCTTGTTGTATCTATTAAAAGGCATTAAGCAAAGATTAAAAGGACATTAAAATAAATTTAAACATGCAAAATATAAATAAGCAATTAAAGGGACATTAAAATATATTTTTTTTATTTATGTATTAGAAATGATTCACTACACTACAGTTTTCACTGCTAAATTACAGGAAAGGAACGCAAAATAAATAAGGAAAGTGCACTGCAATCTGTTTAAATTAGGCATAATTTAATATTTTATAGCAAATTAAAATTTGAGTTTAAAGTCCCTTTAAGTGAATGCATATGAGTATACCAGTACTATTCAGCAGTGTTTTTTGGCACAATTGAGGAAAGAATCAAGCAATGAAGATTTTTTTATCAGACGTTTTGCTAAACTATGTTATACAGTAAGCCAAACTTCTGTAGGAGCCATATTTACCCCACAAAATATTTTCATTAAATAAAGATGTTCTATGTAAACATCATGTTCACATCTGAAACTGCTACAGTAACAGAAGATTAATATTTTATTATTTAGTGTTTAATTTAACCAAACTAATTCTGCTGACAAATTGTATTTAGACACATATGACCGCTGATTAATCAAATAAAAGGGATTTTCTTAATGAGTAACAGAATCTCAGAACCCTCTAATACTGAGAAATATGTTACATTTAACTACATAAAAAAGAGTGGGTTCTGCACATAAATACTAGGAAATTCTTAAAGGGACATGACAACATTTTAAGGATCAGACAGCATTTTAAAGCATTTAAAAGTATACATAGGCAAGCTCAGCAATACATTACTGGCTACACACGTATGCATTTTGTCATTGGCTCACAATATGTGTTCAGCTAGCTCCCAGCAAAGAATTGCTGTTATATGTGTTAAACCAGTTTATATGCAATCAATATAAAATGCTCTAATTTTCTTTTTCGCTCTTTAATGTCCCTTTAAAAGGACCAGTAAATACAGTAGATTTGCATAATCAACAAATGCATGATAACAAGACAATGCAATAGCACTTAGGTGTAGATTTATTAAAGTGCGAGCGGACATGATATGATGTAGCGTATCATGTCTGGGGCACATCGATTAATGCCGACAGCATACGCTGTCTTGTAAACTGCTGGTGCAATGCTGTCCCCTGCAGATCGGCCGCTAGAAGGGGTGTCAATCAACCTGATAATATTTGATCGGGTTGATTTCTGACCACGGCCTCAGAGCAGGCGGACAAGTTATTTAGCAGTGGTCTTTAGACCATTCGCAGCTTGATAATTCGGCCCCTTAGTCTGAACTTCAAATGAGTAGAAGATTATTTTTCTGACAAATTTCAGTTATGTCTATTACCACCCCCTCTGTATCATGTGACAGCCATCAGCCAATCACAATATATTCTGTAAATTCTTGCAAATGCTCAGTAGGAACTGGTGACTCAAAAAGTGTAACTATAAAAAGACTGTGGACATTTGTTAATGGAAGTAAATTGGAAAGTTATTTAAAATTACATGCTCTATCTGAATCATGAAAGTTTAATTTTGACTTGAGTGTCCCTTTAACTAAAATGACCGTATAAGAGCTGCTTATATCCTGTATTTTGAAGAACACTTTCTTTTTGTCCCCAACTGTCTGATCCATGTGAATGCTGGATAGAAACTTAATCAGCACAGAGGGCTGCTACGTCATTCACAAACACAATGAAAGAGGCCCATGAAGGTTCGCACAGACAGGAGACACTGATTCTGTTCTTTGTGCATAAAGATTGCTATAGGATTTCTGCTGTGCCAGACGCATTTCAGTTTGTGTCTTTCCACCCCCTCTGCTTAATTCCTGTCTGCATCCCTTGGTTTCTTCCTTCTGATGTCCCATAACTCTTTATCTAATCTAAATTATTTGGAGAAAAACTCCCAAAACCATGGGACTTAGATTAGGATGGCTTATGGTTAACAAAATTTGGACCTGAACTGCCCCTTTTAACCCTCTGTTTACATCATGGGTTAAAATAAACACACAAAAATAACAGCAGACATAACGTCTGACCCCAAAATAAGTATTCACGCAGCCAGAGCATATGGGCCTCCGACAAACACAAAAGTACTTTCGTTTACACAAAATATTGCTTACAAGTCTGGCCAGAGTGCTAGGGAAACCCTCCTAGATTAAAAGGGATGTGAAACCCAATTTTTTCTTTCATGGTTCAGATAGAGCTTGTGATTTTAAACAACTTTCCAAATGACTTCTGTTATTTAATTTGCGTTGTTCTCTTGGTATCCTTTGTTGAAAAGGATACCTAGGTAGGCTCAGGAGCTGCTAATTGGTGGCTGCACATATTTGCCTCATGTTAGCTTTGCCAATGTGTTAACTAGTTCACAGTAATGCATTGCTGCTTCTTCAACAAAGGATACCAAGAGAATGAAGCAAATTATATAATAGAAGTAACTTGGACAGTTGTTTAATATTGTATGCTCTATCTGAAAGGAAAAAAAAAATTATGTTTCACGTCCATTTAAGGTTGCCACATTTCTTGGCAAAAATTACCAGCTGTGCTAATAAGCATACATTTGCAATATATAATTATTCATTGCAATTCAGAAACTAAAGCTACTATTTGTTAAAAGTTAGGTTCTAACACACTATAACAGGGTCTTTATTTCTATATTGATCTGAACCACAAAAATATCTTATTGGTAACATACAGATTGGGTGTCGGGTTGCCACCTTGTTTTCCTGAACACTTATGAGTTACACATGCTGCAGGGTGTGCAGGGAGGAACATGAATAGTGCTGTCCATTATCACTATTTGTGTGATGTCGAGGAGAGCAATTCATGTTCCCCTCTGTGTACCCTACAGCATGTATAACTCATTAGTGTCCAGGAAAACATGGCCAAGGTGACAACCCTAATTGGGTAGCAAAACTACTCTATATTCACTAAGATTAGTATAGACTCTCCAGTTAATGTATGCAGTCCAGTAACTATAACACATTCTCTGTGTATTGGCTTCAGAGAATATCACTGGAACTGGAGAGCCCTTGTTTCAATTTTAGTAAACCTAAGAGATTAATTATATTCCTTTAATTAGATAAAAGAATGCTTTTGGTTTAGATTACATTCCCTTTTAATGGACATGGTAATGTAATAATAATATGCACTCATTTAAATACAGCATCTTATTATTGCACAAATGCTTACTGATAACACCTGCATATGGGTTAAATACTTAAAGGGATACTAAACCCATTTTTTTCTCTTTAATGATTCCGATAGAGCATGCAATTTTAAGCAACATTCTAATTTACTCCTATTATCAAATTTTCTTCATTCTCTTCCTATCTTTATTTAAAAAGCAGGAATGTGAAGCTTAGGAGCCGGCCCTTTTTTAGTTCAGAACCTGGGTTGTGCTTGCTTATTGGTTTGCTAAATGTAGCCACCAATAAGCAAGCGCTATCCAGGGTGCTGAACCTAAAATGGGTCGGCTCCTAAGCTTTACATTCCTGCTATTTAAATAAAGATAGCAAGAGAACTAAGAAAAATTGATAATAGGAGTAAATTAGAAAGTTGCTTAAAATTGCATGCTCTATGTGAACCATTAAAGAAAAAAAATTGGGTTTAGTATTTCCTTTAACCTTGTGCACCAGACATGCTCTTGTACAGCTCCTGAGAAGGACACTGATAGTGATTGTTGGCTAAACGTGTATGCTGTTGCTGATTGGCTCACCAACTGTGTCCTGCTTAGGAACTGCACAAGATAAAGTCTTTGCAGGGTCTGAACACATAGACCAACAATTGCAATCCAACCGCAATAGAGAATGCACAGTCTTGTTTAGCAATTGGTCTTGCTAAACATCAGGTACTACAAGTTGTTGGTTGAAAGGTTTGTATTGAGCCCGATACCTATATAGTGCAGCCTATACAGAAATGTATTATGTTAGGGAAATTATGCATCTACATTATCTAACATGAATACTGTAGTACACACTATACTATCAATAAATATTAACCATTGACTTGTAGTCTGAGCACAGAAATACAAGCAGTGTGGGTTGTGCTCCCACAATGCTCTTACTCAGGGATGGGGAACCTTGGCCCTCCAGATGTTTCAGAACTACATTTCCCATAATGCTCAACTGGACTTTGAGTGCCTAAGCATTATGGGTAATGTAGTTCTGAAAAATCATGAGTACCAAGGTTCCTCATCCCTGCTCTAACTAATCAGAGCATGTCATATTTAAATTCAAATATCTCTTTAAAATGTTTCAAAGAACAACATAGTAATAGGAAAGGATTCTATTACTTGCAAGAAAGCTCTTACGTCTCTGTATAGCCCATAGTGTGCCACTACCACAGCATTATTTTTAATAGTGGGAGTATTTCCACTGTTACCATTGACAGGTATTCATGGTCACACCAAAACTGGTTAATTAGATTCATTCTCCTCACCCCTCAGCTGGGTTACAGCGGTGCCATTTGACACAGCCGTCCAACGGCTTCTGTGCTGTGCCACTTCCTGAACTCGGCAGGTGTAATGTCCCTGATCAGAATGTTGTACATTGCTCAGTGTGAGCCGGTACAATCGTCCTGGGTGTTCGCTGCTCAAATCTCCCCTACGACTCCAATTCCCAGATATATGCGTTGTTCCAAATTTGGTGATCCGGCCAATAATCTGTTCATGTCCAGAAGATGGAGAAAAAACCCATCGTACAGTCAGCAAGCTGTCCCGTCTCTTCCTCTGGGACACAGAGCACCACAAGGAGGCATTCTCACCAACTGGGTGTAGAACCCATGGTGATGGGGATACAGTGACATTTAGAGTGTATGAAAAGCCTGAGAAATAAAAAAACAAAACATTATTCATAGAATGACAGTCTCAAGGACAATAGAGGAAATGTTTGAGATATTAAATGACAGGTGGATAAGGAAAATTTCAGGAGAATGTTAGTCTAGTTGGATGTTAGTGATTCCCCTTTATCCTACATGAGAATATGCACTGCTCCTAGTCTATGAATATATTTTGCTGTGTTCAAGAAGAGATAGTTGCATATAAGGCAAGAAGCCACCAACCACGCTAAATGATGGACCTATAATAACATTAGATAATCACATGGGATTTATTTATGCAGCATGAAAATATTTAAAGGGGCATTGAACACTGTATACATTTTATTTAATTTCCCACCTCACTCTACTCATTGGTGCTGCCATGTTGAAATCTAGTTTTCACTGCATTCCATTGCTAATGTGTTTGCACAGGTGCAGCAACTCTCCTTCTGACACCTGAAGTGTAACCGTCCAAAAGGGTGGCACCAATATTTCATTATGATTATATATAGTTGTGCATTTTATTACTGTGCATGTTGATCATCTTGTAATTCTTAATCCTCCTTGACGCCTTCAAACTACGTTTATAGACATTCTTGTCGGGTATTTTAGAAACAGTTATTTTAAGTTGTGCATTTGAGCATTTTGATCAGTGGTGTCATTGAGGATTGTAAAATGCTGGGATTTTAGAATAGGATTATTCAAAATGAGGCAACCAGAACCTGTCATTCTAGTATTGCTCACATCCTTTAAAGAGACAATAAACGCTATCTTCTTATCATGCCTGTGAAAAAGAACTATTGAAAATTGAAAAATATTTGAATGAAAAAGGTTATATTAAAACTGTTTAAACGCTAATAGGAAATGCATGTTCCTATAACTTGGTCTTAAGGCCGATTGCACAGAACACCCACTGAGTTATTGGTGGGCAGCACCACTCCTAGTCAGGGCAACATAATGGCTTTTAGTGACTGCATCAGCTCTATCCATGACATTCACCAACTTTGCCCAACCCCAACCATTGATGTGCATCCCCCACACCCTGGAACTAAGAACTGGTACCCACCAACATTATAGAAGCACTGGTGGTGAACACATACTCCAGAACAAAGATGTGTGCTCGCCAACATTATAGAGACACTGGTGGTGCACACATACCCCAGCACAGAGATGTGTACTCACCTGCATTATAGAGACACTGGTGGTGCACACATACCCCAGAACATAGATGTGCACTCCCCAACATTATAGAGACACTGGTGGTGCACACATACCCCAGAACATAGATGTGCACTCCCCAACATTATAGAGACACTGGTGGTGCACACATACCCCAGAACATAGATGTGTACTCACCCACATTATAGAGACACTGGTGGTGCACACATACCCCAGAACATAGATGTGTACTCACCCACATTATAGAGACACTGGTGGTGCACACATACCCCATAACATAGATGTGTACTCACCCACATTATAGAGACACTGGTGGTGCACACATAGCCCAGAGCATAGATGTGTACTCACCAACATTATACAGACACTGGTGGTACACACATACCCCAGAACAGATATGTGTACTCACCTACATTACAGAGACACGTGCACACATACCCCAGAACATTGATGTGTACTCACCCACATTATAGAGACACTGGTGTTGCACACATACCCCTGAAAAGAGATGTGTACCCACCAACATTACACAGACACTGGTGGTGCACACATACCCCAGAACAGAGATGTGTACTCACCCACATTATAGAGACACTGGTGGTGCACACATACCCCAGAACATTGATGTGTACTCACCTACATTATACAGACACTAGTGGTGCACACATACCCCAGAACAGAGATGTGTACTCACCCACATTATACAGACACTGGTGGTGCACACATACCCCAGAACAGAGATGTGTACTCACCTACATTATACAGACACTGGTGGTGCACACATACCCCAGAACAGAGATGTGTACTCACCTACATTACAGAGACACTGGTGGTGCACACATACCCCAGAACAGAGATGTGTACTCACCCAGATTATAGAGACACTGGTGGTGCACACATACCCCAGAACAGAGATGTGTACTCACCCACATTACAGAGACACTGGTGGTGCACACATACCCCAGAACAGAGATGTGTACTCACCCACATTATAGAGACACTGGTGGTGCACACATACCCCAGAACATAGATGTGTACTCACCCACATTATAGAGACACTGGTGGTGCACACATACCCCAGAACATAGATGTGTACTCACCCACATGATATAGACACTGGTGGTGCACACATACCCCAGAACATTGATGTGTACTCACCTACATGATACAGACACTGGTGGTGCACACATACCCCAGAGCATAGATGTGTACTCACCTACATTATACAGACACTGGTGGTGCACACATACCCCAGAACAGAGATGTGTACTCACCTACATTACAGAGACACGTGCACACATACCCCAGAACAGAGATGTGTACTCACCCACATAACAGAGACACTGGTGGTGCACACATACCCCAGAACAGAGATGTGTACTCACCCACATTACAGAGACACTGGTGGTGCACACATACCCCAGAACAGAGATGTGTACTCACCCACATTACAGAGACACTGGTGGTGCACACATACCCCAGAACAGAGATGTGTACTCACCCACATTACAGAGACACTGGTGGTGCACACATACCCCAGAACATAGATGTGTACTCACCCACATTATAGAGACACTGGTGGTGCACACATACCCCTGAAAAGAGATGTGTACTCACTCACATTATAGAGACACTGGTGGTGCACACATACCCCAGAACATTGATGTGTACTCACCAACATTATAGAGACACTGGTGTTGCACACATACCCCAGAACATTGATGTGTACTCACCCACATTATACAGACACTGGTGGTGCACACATACCCCAGAACAGAGATGTGTACTCACCTACATTACAGAGACACTGGTGGTGCACACATACCCCAGAACAGAGATGTGTACTCACCCAGATTATAGAGACACTGGTGGTGCACACATACCCCAGAACATAGATGTGTACTCACCCACATGATATAGACACTGGTGGTGCACACATACCCCAGAACATTGATGTGTACTCACCTACATTATACAGACACTGGTGGTGCACACATACCCCTGAAAAGAGATGTGTACCCACCAACATTACACAGACACTGGTGGTGCACACATACCCCAGAACAGAGATGTGTACTCACCCACATTATAGAGACACTGGTGGTGCACACATACCCCAGAACATTGATGTGTACTCACCTACATTATACAGACACTGGTGGTGCACACATACCCCAGAACAGAGATGTGTACTCACCTACATTATACAGACACTGGTGGTGCACACATACCCTAGAACAGAGATGTGTACTCACCCACATTATATAGACACTGGTGGTGCACACATACCCCAGAACATTGATGTGTACTCACCTACATTATACAGACACTGGTGGTGCACACATACCCCAGAACAGAGATGTGTACTCACCTACATTATACAGACACTGGTGGTGCACACATACCCCAGAACAGAGATGTGTACTCACCCACATTATAGAGACACTGGTGGTGCACACATACCCCAGAACATTGATGTGTACTCACCAACATTATAGAGACACTGGTGTTGCACACATACCCCAGAACATTGATGTGTACTCACCCACATTATACAGACACTGGTGGTGCACACATACCCCAGAACAGAGATGTGTACTCACCTACATTACAGAGACACTGGTGGTGCACACATACCCCAGAACAGAGATGTGTACTCACCTACATTACAGAGACACTGGTGGTGCACACATACCCCAGAACAGAGATGTGTACTCACCCAGATTATAGAGACACTGGTGGTGCACACATACCCCAGAACATTGATGTGTACTCACCTACATTATACAGACACTGGTGGTGCACACATACCCCAGAACATTGATGTGTACTCACCTACATTATACAGACACTGGTGGTGCACACATACCCCAGAACAGAGATGTGCACTCACCTACATTACAGAGACACGTGCACACATACCCCAGAACAGAGATGTGTACTCACCCACATTACAGAGACACTGGTGGTGCACACATACCCCAGAACAGAGATGTGTACTCACCCACATTACAGAGACACTGGTGGTGCACACATACCCCAGAACAGAGATGTGTACTCACCCACATTATACAGACACTGGTGGTGCACACATACCCCAGAACAGAGATGTGTACTCACCCACATTATACAGACACTGGTGGTGCACACATACCCCAGAACATAGATGTGTACTCACTCACATTATAGAGAAACTGGTGGTGCACACATACCCCAGAACAGAGATGTGTACTCACCCAAATAATAGAGACACTGGTGGTGCACACATACCCCAGAACATAGATGTGTACTCACCCACATGATATAGACACTGGTGGTGCACACATACCCCAGAACATAGATGTGTACCCACCAACATTATACAGACACTGGTGGTGCACACATACCCCAGAACATAGATGTGTACTCACCTACATTATATAGACACTGGTGGTGCACACATACCCCAGAACAGATATGTGTACTCACCTACATTATATAGACACTGGTGGTGCACACATACCCCAGAACAGAGATGTGTACTCACCTACATTATATAGACACTGGTGGTGCACACATACCCCAGAACATAGATGTGTACTCACCCACATTATAGAGACACTGGTGGTACACACATACCTCAGAGCATAGATGTGTACTCACCCACATTATACAGACAATGGTGGTACACACATACCCCAGAACATAGATGTGTACTCACCCACATGATATAGACACTGGTGGTGCACACATACCCCAGAACATAGATGTTTACTCACCCACATTACAGAGACACTGGTGGTACACACATACCCCAGAACATAGATGTGTACTCACCCACATTACAGAGACACTGGTGGTACACACATTCCCCAGAACATAGATGTGTACTCACCCACATTATAGAGACACTGGTGGTGCACACATACCCCAGAACAGAGATGTGTACTCACCTACATTATATAGACACTGGTGGTGCACACATACCCCAGAACAGAGATGTGTACTCACCTACATTATATAGACACTGGTGGTGCACACATACCCCAGAACATAGATGTGTACTCACAAACATTTTAGAGACACTGGTGGTGCACACATACCCCAGAACAGAGATGTGTACTCACCCAAATTATAGAGACACTGGTGGTGCACACATACCCCAGAACATAGATGTGTACTCACCCACATGATATAGACACTGGTGGTGCACACATACCCCATAACATAGATGTGTACCCACCAACATTATACAGACACTGGTGGTGCACACATACCCCAGAACATAGATGTGTACTCACCCACATTATAGAGACACTGGTGGTGCACACATACCCCAGAACAGAGATGTGTACTCACCTACATTATATAGACACTGGTGGTGCACACATACCCCAGAACAGATATGTGTACTCACCTACATTATATAGACACTGGTGGTGCACACATACCCCAGAACAGAGATGTGTACTCACCTACATTATATAGACACTGGTGGTGCACACATACCCCAGAACATAGATGTGTACTCACAAACATTTTAGAGACACTGGTGGTGCACACATACCCCAGAACATAGATGTGTACTCACCCACATTACAGAGACACTGGTGGTGCACACATACCCCAGAACATAGATGTGTACTCACCCACATTATAGAGACACTGGTGGTGCACACATACCCCAGAACATAGATGTGTACTCACCCACATTATAGAGACACTGGTGGTGCACACATACCCCAGAACATAGATGTGTACTCATCCACATGATATAGACACTGGTGGTGCACACATACCCCAGAACATAGATGTGTACTCATCCACATGATATAGACACTGGTGGTGCACACATACCCCAGAACATAGATGTGTACTCACCCACATTATAGAGACACTGGTGGTGCACACATACCCCAGAACATAGATGTGTACTCACCCACATTATAGAGACACTGGTGGTGCACACATACCCCAGAACATAGATGTGTACTCATCCACATGATATAGACACTGGTGGTGCACACATACCCCAGAACATAGATGTGTACTCACCCACATTATAGAGACACTGGTGGTGCACACATACCCCAGAACAGAGATTTGTACTCACTCAAGTTATAGAGACAAAATTACATACAACGTTTCCGACAACCGTCCTTAGTCATGACTAAGGATGGTTGTCCGAAATGTTGTATGTAATTTTGTGGCTTGAATAAATCTTTTATATATACGGTGCTGCTGCATTCTGGATTGTTTGCTATATTTGGTGGGTTTTGGTATAGACCCTAGCAGCCTGCACGGATTCACTCCACTGAGTGCTGAACAGCTATTTGGTTTGGAACTTTTGTACCCACATTATAGAGACACTAGTGGTGCACACATACCCCAGAACAGATGTACTCACCAACATTATAGAGACACTAGTGGTGCACACATACCCCAGAACAGCTGTACTCACCAACATTATAGAGACACTAGTGGTGCACACATACCCCAGAACAGCTGTACTCACCAACATTATAGAGACACTAGTGGTGCACACATACCCCAGAACAGCTGTACTCACCAACATTATAGAGACACTAGTGGTGCACACATACCCCAGAACAGATGTACTCACCAACATTATAGAGACACTGGTGGTGCACACATACCCCAGAACAGAGATGTGTACTCACTCACATTATATAGACACTGGTGGTGCACACATACCCCAGAACAGATGTACTCACCAACATTATAGAGACACTGGTGGTGCACACATACCCCAGAACAGCTGTACTCACCAACATTATAGAGACACTAGTGGTGCACACATACCCCAGAACAGCTGTACTCACCAACATTATAGAGACACTAGTGGTGCACACATACCCCAGAACAGCTGTACTCACTAACATTATAGAGACACTAGTGGTGCACACATACCCCAGAACAGATGTACTCACCAACATTATAGAGACACTGGTGGTGCACACATACCCCAGAACAGATGTACTCACCAACATTATAGAGAAACTGGTGGTGCACACATACCCTAGAACAGCTGTACTCGCCAACATTATAGAGAAACTGGTGGTGCACACATACCCTAGAACAGCTGTACTCGCCAACATTATTGAGACACTGGTGGTGCACACATACCCTAGAACAGCTGTACTCACCAACATTATAGAGACACTGGTGGTGCACACATACCCCAGAACATAGATGTGTACTCACTCACATTATAGAGACACTGGTGGTGCACACATACCCTAGAACAGAGATGTTTACTCACTCACATTATAGAGACACTGGTGGTGCACACATACCCTAGAACAGAGATGTGTACTCACTCACATTATAGAGACACTGGTGGTGCACACATACCCTAGAACAGAGATGTGTACTCACTCACATTATAGAGACACTGGTGGTGAACACATACCCCAGAACAGAGATGTGTACTCACTCACATTATATAGACACTGGTGGTGCACACATACCCGAAACAGATGTACTCACTAACATTATAGAGAAACTGGTGGTGCACACATACCCTAGAACAGAGATGTGTACTCACTCACATTACAGAGAAACTGGTGGTGCACACATACCCTAGAACAGAGATGTGTACTCACTCACATTATAGAGACACTAGTGGTGCACACATACCCTAGAACAGAGATGTGTACTCACTCACATTATAGAGACACTAGTGGTGCACACATACCCTAGAACAGAGATGTGTACTCACTCACATTATAGAGACACTAGTGGTGCACACATACCCCAGAACAGAGATGTGTACTCACTCACATTATAGAGACACTAGTGGTGCACACATACCCCAGAACAGAGATGTGTACTCACTCACATTATAGAGACACTGGTGGTGCACACATACCCCAGAACAGAGATGTGTACTCACTCACATTATAGAGACACTGGTGGTGCACACATACCCCATAACATAGATGTGTACTCACTCACATTATAGAGACACTGGTGGTGCACACATACCCCAGAACATAGATGTGTACTCACTCACATTATAGAGACACTGGTGGTGCACACATACCCTAGAACAGAGATGTGTACTCACTCACATTATAGAGACACTGGTGGTGCACACATACCCCAGAACATAGATGTGTACCCACCAACATTATACAGACACTGGTGGTGCACACATACCCCAGAACATAGATGTGTACTCACTCACATTATATAGACACTGGTGGTGCACACATACCCTAGAACAGAGATGTGTACTCACTCACATTATAGAGACACTGGTGGTGCACACATACCCTAGAACATAGATGTGTACTCACCCACATTACAGAGACACTGGTGGTGCACACATACCCCAGTGGCCTGACCCATATATATCACTATAATTTATTGCACTATAATTTATAAGTCATGGGAAGGAAGTTAATAATCATGTAAGAAAAAGATACTACCCCACTCCGTGTTAAGTAAAGGAAAAGCATAATTTGTACATGAGTTTTGGAGTATTTAAGATTTCCAGTCAGCCATGTATGTAATGCTTTGCACTTTATCTTCATCTCTCTCTCTCTTTATAGCTATCAGACAGACACCCATAGATATATAACAAAAAACCATGTGCATGCACAATTTATAGCCACATGACAGGCACAGCCATTCTCTCATTTCTATTCTACTCTCACTTGCCATTGAAATGCTTTCATCTGTTTTACATTAACGCTTCGTTCTTCTAGTAACTGCTTTAAGCTGCTTCATGGTCCAAGTTTCCTTGAGGTAACAATTGTGTTTTTAACAGAATTCTGGAAAGAATAATGTGCATAGGTACTCACATATACCAGAATCACAACTGAAGGTATGGACGTGTTACCCACACAGTAGTATATATAGTAATAGGGTACCCCTATAATAAATGTCTTTGGGTCATAGCCAAATCTATAATGTGTCAGTGTTATTATAATAGTATGTTACCAGGATTAGCAACTGGGTGACCAATAGGTGACCGGGGCAGGGAAGGCTGCAATCTTGCAATAAGCCAAATCCAACGCTCCTTCCTTAGCCAACATACCAAACCTCTATTAAGTCTTGCCATGCATATGTATCCAACAGATGCCATCAACAAACAAAACAATGATTTTACCCCTCTCTCTGCTAGTAATACACATAGTGATTCTATCTACACTGCCAGTAACACACATAAAGCACTCAGTTTAACCCTCTGCTTTGTGTCTTACTTGCAGCAGTTATTTTACCCCAACGGTTGAGTGTAACATGATGCAGTTATTATTTAATCTTGTACATACACTATTGAAGCTTCAATCCTATAAATATAAAGCAACAGGCTGTAAAACACTGCATGAGAGGAAACACTTTATTTTTCTGGTGCCATATTATGGAGGCCTTTAAAATGTTTTCAGATATTTATTAAAATATTTAATTAAACAGCTGGTTGAAATACTTAGCTGTCAGGTTCAGATTCACCAATAGTTTCTCAGGCTTCTCCAGTTTCATTGCCCCCCTATGGCTGAGTGTGTATGACAACCACTAGTTTAGGTAATATTTTACATTCAGTTATTTAAGACAATAAAAAGTATGCACACACGTGCAGGCAGAACTTACTTCCATCTGTTTCACATTAAACATTAATCTCTCTGCCCCCTCCTCTCTCTTCTTACACATAATGTGAGATTCCTGGCCTCACATAATCAAATACAAACCTATAGCTAAAGGGATTTCTTTAAACCTCTTTTCTCGTCATAACAGTTATATATTTTTTTTTACATTTAGAGAGACATTAAATGGTCATTATAGTGAGAAAAATAACATGCTCATTTATTAGGGCACATCATTTTATTCACCCCTCACAAAAGATCTAAACACATAGGTAAATTATTGCTAATGAACCAAAGAGAACAGCTGGTCCAGAGTGGAAACTGAAGCTAACCCAATCAGCATCGCTCATTGCATGACACAGCCATGTAACGAGTGCTGCTGTTTTGCTTAGTGGTAGTTTCCGTTTGGGACCAGCAGTTCAAAGCGTTAAACACAAACGCCTAGATTTAGAGTTCTGCGTTAGCCGTCAAAACCAGCGTTAGGGGTTCCTAACGCTGGTTTTGGGCTACCGCTGGTATTTAGAGTTCCAGTGGCGGTAAATTATGCTCTACACTCCCTTTTTGGAGCCTAACGCAGCCATTCTGTGAACTCTAAATACCAGCGGTATTTAAAAGGTGCAGGGGGAAAAAAGCATGCGTAGCTAACGCACCCCTTTGGCCGCAGAACTCTAAATCTAGCCGATAGATTTGCAAGGATAGTGATAAAATGACATCCTCTAATGAATAAGAATATGTCATTTATTTTCACTATAACAGCCCTTTAAACTTAACAAGTATATATTATGCATTTGAAAGGGCACAATTTAAACATGCAAATAATGTTATCACCCAAACAATTTCTGTACCATGGACCAACTGTGCACAGTCATGTTAGTTTGAAAATAAAATGATACAGCTTTAACATTACATGTTTTGCATGTTTAAAGGGAACATTAGCCATTAGCCTAAGAACAATATATATATATATATATATATATTTTAGCACAGAAACATTCAGTTAAAAAAATGCCCTCTTTTAGGAAAAAAAATAATACCAGTGTCCCTTTAAGAAGAAATTGAAAGCAAACAACATTAGTTCACTATTCTATAAGTGAATAAAATAGGTTTATTTGAGCTGTTTTACAGACAGAATGGGGTGAGATTAATTACACAACATATACCATAAAATGCACACGTTTAAAACAGGCGGATTATAATTTTTACACCCACACGGAATTACTCAGTTCAGTGGAGCAATATAATATCAGAAAAATAAGAAAGAAAAAAAGATAACAAAATACAGACCAAACCTCCCAACTTTAACAGCAAAGCTATCAGGACTAGGTGTCTCCAAACACAGCCATTGAGGCTATGGGAGGATCAAAGCTTCTTGATGGGTGTGGCTTGGTAGTGAGGGTTGGAGTCAGGTGACTCAGAGGAGTGGTTTGGGCATTTTAGGGAGGTCAAAGGCATTTGTGATGGGGCATAGGCATTACCTGTTTCACTACCTTAAAGGGACACTGTTCACTAGATTTTTCTTTGCATAAATGCTTTCTAGATTATACATTTATCCTTTTAAGGCCGTTATGGCGTTTTATTCCGACCAAACCGCTCTGGGCTTTAGCACCGTTAGGACGGAATAAAACGTCCTAGCCATTTCGCGGTCCTGAAGCCAACGCGCTTCCTGGATGCGATCGCGGTCTGGAGGGTGTGCCTAGCATCATAGGGACGCCCCCCTGAGCCAATCCCATCATTGAAATCTCCCGATCACATGCACGATCACGGGACTTCAATTTGTTTACATTGGAACGTTGTTCCAATGTAGACAAATTAACCCGGTCCTCAAAGGGCTAAATAGCCCATCTGGGAGTGTTTTTGTAACAATGTATAGTTTTGTTTATTTTTTAATAACATTGTTGCTGATTTTCAGACTCCTAACCAAGCCACAAAGTATCAGATGCTCTTGTTTGTGTAATCTGTCTTTTCATATGCAGTGGAGGGGAGGCGGGTTCTGCTGTTCATGATTTTTCAGCCCCTTTCAGTGGGTGTCCCAGCCTAACCTCACCAACAGTGCTAAACTGGGAGATTCTAAGTAAGTTTTTAAAAGGTTTTATACTGATTTTTTAGATCAGTATCTGTGCATATTCTTCTTTATAGTAGTGTCTATTACATGCAGTTATATGAAAATTGGTGTACACTGTCCCTTTAAACCTGGATATTTATAAGTTAGAAACATAGTGGGAGGGACAGAAGGACAGAGATGTGGGGAACTCTGCAGACTTAGAAAACTGAGAAACATAAAGCAGATACTTTAAAACACAAATGATACATCATCATATATTAAAATGTGCTAAACTGAGTCTATGCAATGCTTAGCAGTCCCCTCTCACAGCTGATTGGCTAAAAGGGATGCAGTGTGTTGCTTAGGTTTATCTGGGCATGTGTGTCACATTTAATTATAATGTTTTAGGGATAAAAATAGATGTCTAAAATTACTTGCTAAAATAAAAAATGTAATATAATTATAACTATAGCAGTAAAAATGTCAGATACATTTAAGCATGAGTTGATGATTTTAAACAGCTGCATGTTCATATATTACGTTTTCTTTATCACAAGCAAAGCCTGTGCACAATCACAATTTTAATAAGAGGACAGAATTCAGCCATTATTTGAGAAACAAGAGACACTATTGCCCCCAGGCTTATATGATTTTTAGTGCCTTCTTTTGGACAAAGCATGTAAGTTCACCTACTCACGTCAAGAAAATCTCAAGGATAGGGTGTAACTAACCTGGGGGGGGGGGCAGAGGTACCTAGAGAATGGGCCCTGATGGACTGGCCATGTTCCTTAGAAGGTGAAAGAAGCAGGTCTGATAGCCACACCTCACCCCTTCAAGTGGCGTGCACTTCCTGCACAGCCATGCATCACTCTTTCTCCACTTTTTCCTGGCTGCCTTGTGACTTTCTAGCTTCTTATTTCTTTTTGATTGGCTCCTAGATTTTGTAAAGCCCTGCTATAGGCAAGTCCTACTCGAATACATATACATATGTGATACATTTATAATCTCTTATACTATAAACACATACTTTTTTGTATTTATAACCTATAACAAGTATTTCTGTTGAGCACAGAGATGTGCTAATTGATACCTTCCCAAATTAAAGGAATATTGTGCACATAGATTAAATCCCACTCAAGAACCTCATAAAACTAATGGTACAGAGCAGGAAACAGTCAGTGATCCAATCGGGGGTGGCAGTCGCATGACCTCATAGATCACTGGCTGTGTTCAGCTTAGGAGTTGTAGTGCTTGTGGTCCGAGAGCAGGACTTTACCTACTATGAGGCTAAACCCTTTTGCGGGGTTAAAGACATAGGGCTAGATTACAAGTGGAGTGCAATTGATAGCTTATCGTATGTTAAATTTTGAGCAAATAATAACACACAATTTGGTAATACAAGTGGATGGTTAAAGGGATATGAAACCCAACATTTTTCTTCCATGATTCAGGTAGAGCAAGTCATTTTAAAGAACTTTCTAATTTACGTTTATTATCATCAAATTGTCTTCGTTCTCTTGGTATCTTTTGTTGAAAAGCAGGGACATATGCTTAGGAGCCAGCCCATTTCTGAAGAACTATATGGCAGTAGGTTTCCAAGAATGTTATCAATTTACAAGAGCACTAGATAGCAGCACTATTTATTGCTATGCAGTGCTCCAGATGCCTACCTAGGTATATCTTCATCAAAGAATATCATGGGAATTAAGCAAATTTAACCATCTTAAAGGGACATTTAACACTTTGAGATTGTAATATAAAAAGATAAATTGTATATATAGAAAAAAACTTTGCCATTTACTTTTCCTGTAAATTCCATTCTGAAATTGTGAGCTTTGTAATTCCTGATAGAAATGGAAGTGCAGAACACTGTTATATTCCACACAGCCATTGGCTACACACTCTTAGTGACCTATTTATAACTGTTCTAATTGGCCATAGCAGAGAAAGCAACCTACAACATGGCATCTCCCATTGTGTTATAGACACTAACGGCTAGATTTAGAGTTCGGCGGTAGATGGGCTGTTAACGCCACGCGTGTTTTATGTCTAACGCACGGCATTGTTTGACTCCGGTATTTAGAGTTAATATAAGACCATCTAACGATGCTCCTAACGCGTGTATGTCACACGCGTAATCCTGCCCGCGTTAGACAGTCTCCCATAGAGAACAATGGGAAAGGCAAAAAATAGCTTTTTTCACCTAACACTCGATCTCGCGAGAAATACGCACAGCTCGGTCATATGACGCATACCACATCATGCACAACAATAACACGCCGCAAATGTCACAACATCAATCAATCAACAAAGCACACAAGCATTACACATTCACAAGCGGGGGAAGTTTTAATACTATTTATACGTGGAATACGCATATACTTTAAGATGCGGAAAATCGCACAATAACAACAAGGATTAAAAAATATATACATACACTAAAAAAAAAATCGCATTCAATATCATTATATATTATGAAAAACATACATATACAACACTTCACGAAGAACACACCATCGCAAATTCACATTTAAAAAGAATACTATTGGACAATGTTAGAGAAAACGACCACTATGACATCATCGCATTCTACACATTCCACAAATACCAACTCAAAATGAGCATGCGCAAATTAACACACCTAATACACATTGCAATAATATTAATTGCTAATAAAGCACACCTGAACACTAATTACAATGGAAATTGGGACATCATTAAACATTTACACAGGGTATATAAGCACCACACAAGCAGGGCTTCTTTGACTGTGTTGCTGGTGGGTCTTTGGAGAGTTAAGAATAGAGATTTTGCGATTTTTTGAGAGTGAGTTAGTGTTAGTGTGAGAGAGTCAGTTGGTAGTGTTAGCGTGAGAGAGTCAGTTGGTAGTGTTAGCGTGAGATAGTCAGTTGGTAGTGTTAGCGTGAGAGAGTGAGTGAGTTAGTGGGAGGTAGCGGGAGTGGGAGAGAGTCTGTTAGTGGGAGCGTGAGTGAGTTAGTGGGAGTTATTAGTGATAGTTGTTAGTGTGAGCGTCAGTTAGTGGTAGTTAGTGAGCGTTAGTGGGAGTGTTTGTTATTGAGAATTAGAAGTAGTGTTAGTTAGCGAGCGAGTGATTTATCTGTACACTTAACACATTTACACGCAAACACATTCAATACATACATACACTTATCAATAACACTACATACACTCCATACCCCCTACCCCCTCATACTACACTCCATACCCCATTCCTTGTAGTCCCATTCCCTTTCATCCCATTTACTCTTATCCCATACCCCATACCCATCCCATACCCATCCCCTAGTTACATTTAGTTTACATATCCTCCTTTTAGTCTTATTCTTTTCGTTTATTTAAATACTCCTTACCCTCTTTGTTTTTTTTTACATCCCTCACACTTTAAGCACCTTTTTTGTCTTTTTAGTTCTTTATTTTGACCCCCTTTCATTTCATCACACTCACTTTTTTTTTATTATTTGGGGTTTAGTTTAGGGAGGAGATGGAGGCCAGGCAGGGGACAGGTAGAGGGGGGAGTAGAGGGAGGGGGAGAGGAACAGGGCAGGAAGGGGGGCAGGAAGGGGGGCAGGAAGCGGGGGTGGAAGCGGTGGGTGGACCCAGCCACTTGGTTCAAGATGACCAAGTGGCTGGGCCCAGTGGCGGTCAGAGTAGGGCTTCACAGTCCGGGAAACAGAGGGCATCGTCACAGGGGAAGGCCAAGGCGACTAGGGAGGCGAGGTTTACGATGGAGGAGAAGGAGGCCCTCGTAGAGGCCTATATGGCCAGGTATAGGATGCTGCAGCACCAGAAGACTACCCCGACTGACAGGAGGAGGCTCTGGAACGAGATTCGGAATGCAGTCAATGCAGTGGGTTGCCGGAACAGGGATATGGATTCCATCAAACATCGGTACCGGGACTGTAAACTTGAACTTAAAAAAAAGTTAAGCCTGGAGGCCCGACATGCCGCAGGGACCGGTGGCGGCCCTGCCCTTGAAATGGAGTACTGCAGATGGGAGGAAATGTTGCGGCCCAGCATCTCCGAGGTGGAAGTAGTCGGTATCGGAGGAATCGATACCGGGAACCTGCCACTCTCATCTGACGGTAAGCTCATTTAACAATAATTTCACATACGAATGTATTTCAATGGACACTATACGCAAACATTTACTTTCATGATTGAGGTAGCGAATACAATTTGACAAAACATTCAAATGTACTTATATTACATAATTTGATTCATTCTTGAGATATATTTTAATGAAGAAATAGCCATGCACACGGTGAAACAATCACAGGAGGCAGCTATATTCAGCTAACAATCAGAATCTTATAAACATATTTAGATATGCTTTTCAGCAAAGAATATCCAGAGAATGAAGCTAATTAGATAACAAAAGTACATTCGAAAGTTGATACTAAATGTATGCTTATAAATCATGAAAGATAAAACATTGGGTTTCATGTGTTAAGGATCCGATTAATGCTATTACGCTGTTTACACGCATTCTATTACTTAGCGGTTACATCAGTATCTAGGCTATAGGTTAGGTGTGCATTTAAACAGACTGAAAACAAACGCAAAAACATTCACATTGACCAGATATCACAAACACTGTTTAGAAAAAGCGGAAATCGTATTGATTGTTTGTTAGATTTCAAAGTGGATTAATGATTCTGCATTTGTAATTGTATCGTAAGCTAAGTCATTTAAACCTTTATTTGCAAATATGCTAATATATACATTTCTTTTTTTATTTTTTTTTTAATATACAGAGTCTGGGGACGAGGCAGCACAGCCTCCTGCATCTCCCCGGGATGAGAGTGGTGGTGAGGAATTCCCACTTCGGAGGGAAGAGGCCCCCCGTGACGAACAGCGCACGGGAGATGATCAAGAGGCCCCGGAAGCACAGGAGGATGCCGCTGAAGCCGCGGAACCCGAGGTCCCTCAAAGACCCGCACTCCGCCGTGCACGGGCACCCCGCCGTGCACGGGTTCAACAGGCACAACAAGAAGAAATAGCGGAGGTGCGGGTTCTACTGGAGTACATAGACCAGATGCGTACCTCCCGGATAGAAAACATAGAAGGACGACGCAGAATACTTGATGGGCAGAATCAAATAATTCAAGGCCAAAACGAAATAATCAGTATACTGAATACAATACAAGAAGGACAAACA
Source organism: Bombina bombina (assembly GCF_027579735.1). Lineage (NCBI taxonomy): Eukaryota > Metazoa > Chordata > Amphibia > Anura > Bombinatoridae > Bombina > Bombina bombina. The sequence continues at coordinate 65,876,631 of NC_069507.1, forward strand.
AGAATGTTCAATCTTCATCAGGAAATGTTCACATTTTTCCGGGAGGCGCATGCTGGTCTACCTCCTGTTGCTGGGCCTCTTGTTGCTGGGCCTCTTGCTGCTGGGCCATCTCCTCCTGCCGGCCCATCTCATCCTCCTCCTCAGCCATCTACTCCTCCTCCTCCTCAGCCATCTTCTCCTCCTCCTCCTCAGCCATCTTCTCCTCCTCCTCCTCAGCCATCTACTCCTCACCTTGGTCGTCCCAGTACTCTTCCTTCCACTCCTCCCACAACAGCTCCAAGGAGGACTCTTCGGAGTCGGCAGTTGCCTCTCCCAGAGCCTCAGCCCCGTGGGAAGAGGGGAAGGAAGAGGAAGTAAGTTTTTTTTTCAATCTTAAATTTTGTTTTTTGTGTAATGGATAGGTATGTGATGATGTGGTTTTCATACACTTGTGGACCACACTCTGTATATAATCGACATCTATGGGACCGGGTCCATGGAGGAAGATTCTTTGCAGAGTGTGGGTTATAAGTGTGTGAAAACCACATCATCACATACCTATCCTTGTTCATGATATTGATTGGTTTCTGTGATGTGATGTCCAAACTGTTTCCCGAATCGCTAACTAAATTACCATAACAATTATCCATGATGGCATATTACTGTTTGAATGCCAATAACACAGCTTAAAGGGACAGTCAGAAAATTATTGATTACAAAGAAAACACTGTATTACGCATTATAAAGTTTGAAACAACAAAACATGGAGAAATACATGTGTGACTTATGTGCTTACCCTTGTATCTATGACTATGAAAAATGACCACTTATTTGTTGTTCTGACATAACAACATTTTAGATATCAATGATCAATACATGGTCAATAATATGCTGTATGAGCACAAGATTTTACATATACAAATGCTATCCAAATGCCCTCTAGTGCTCAAATTGTATAATGATTACAAGCACTCTTCAAGATTTAAGAAATGAGCACACCAACCTCATAGGTTTAGATAGCAAATTTAGATAGCAAATGTTCAATTGTTGAGAAACATTTGATATCCTTGTTATTACAGAATTGACTTTTCGAATAATGTAAAAATATTTTTTTTCGAAACTGTCCCTTTAACAACATTACATATGCTAACACATTTTAAGCTTGTTGCTATATCTACATGTACTTTGTCAAAAAAAATATTTGAAAATCACATTTATATTGACGTGTTAAATAAAGTCTATTTTCTTTAAGAGACATTATTGTGTTAATATTTTATTGTAACTATTTTTATTTTAACAATGAATATGGTTTAAAGTCCTTTTAGGAGTGGGGGGGTGAAATATGCTAACAAAAATATATTTGAAGATTAAACTATGTGGATCTCATACATGATACAAAAAAACAACATTTGCATTCAAGGGACAGTATCCTATATTTTTTACATAACTGTATGTAATAGACACTACTACAAACAACAAGATTAACATATACTGATAGCAATATTAAAAAGCTTCAAACACTTGCAAATAAAATAGGGTTAGCTATATTTTAAATATAGATGAACCACCATTACAACCGTAAAACACAATACCCCATCATTAACATATGAAAAGAACCTTTACACAAACTGGACAAAGCTGGAGATGGTACTCACATGAAACTCATTGGCTTTGCGAGGAGTAAGAAAATTACTTACATTTTCTTACAACACAAGACAAAATAAACCTATTGGTTAAACAATGGACTATCTAACTAGAGACAAAATCAAATATTTTTATTTATAATGTGAGTGTCTAATGAACCTTTCATAAAATATACAACGAAATTACATTTAGAAGAAGTCGGCATCATATATTTAGCATATGATAAATGCATATTGATTACTTTATTCAAACACAATAGTGCATATTTATTAATTAGATATGTTCAACATTAAACACAACATTAATTTTTAAGAAAAAGGAACATTGTTGACAAACATATTAAACATGGACTGTAGAGATTTGCACTTGCCTAGAAATATCCTATGCATGAAAACATTTTGCTTTCGTTCGTTGATTCAACCAGACATCCAGCAAAAGAGAATGTGTTGGTCTTTATCAGCTACGGGTCAACAATGTAACATGATGCAAATAATACATATTCGCAAGCTTTTTAAAATTGCATGCAGTCACAAACGTTTTTAACGTGCACAAATATTGCGGGACTACGCAATCCAATCACACGTTTTTTTAACTTTACATGTGCCGTCTTAACATGGCGCTTCCTTGATCACGTAAGAACGCCATCCAATGAAAGGCACATTATTGATCACGTAAGAACGCCCAAAAAAAAAAGGCGCATCCTTGATCGCGTCAAAACGCAATCCAATAAAAGGCATATTCCTGATCACGTAAGAACGTCAGTCAATACAAGGAATCATTGGACAGCCTGGCAGGTGACGTCTTAAGCAACATGGCGCATCCGAGATCGCTGAAAAACCGCAGACAATACAAGGACTCAGTGACATCTTGGCATATCATTAAGAAACGTATTTATATTTTAGGAACTAGTATGTGTGTAGATTGCTATCTAGGAATGTCACCAAATTATGAATCATCTTTTCGGACTTGACTGTCCCTTGAACTATAGCTATGGTGTATATCTTTAACATTTAAAAGATACACATGAGAAATACATATGCCATTGATGTTTTAAGATATCTTTGGATTGTTGTTGAATAACAATAGTTATACATGTATTGATTAAACGTGTCATTTATTCAAGTTTAATTATGGTCAGCCTACCTATAGCCATATATGGGAGGAGATGTATTTTGTTAACATATTAGTTAACTAATATTCATCATCTACATTATTTGTATTACACACAGAGATTGATTTGGTTACACTTTGACAATAATATAGATTTGAAAATGAAATACAGGTGCTGTCAACATTACAATAAGATTGTTTATTAATAAAACTATATGTCCTTGTTCTTGTAAAAAGGACAAAAACGCTTTACAAATGGAAATACATTCATTTACAATAGTGATCAACATCACTTAAAGGGACATTATTTTGTTTTTAAAAAGAGCATACACATAGTCAATACTATTTAAATAAAATGAACACTTTACAGGGATTATATCATTGTATCAATACTCAGATCATTTGGTAAAGGTGCATCAATTCATGCAGAGTTTATAAATACACACATGGATATGAACATTTAAATATACATATATACACAAATACAAAAATATATATACATATATAAAGAAATTACTCTGCTAATCATAATCAGGCAATGATAGAGCTAAGAGAAAATAATATAAACACAAATAATAAGATTACATTGGAGATGTTAATCTTAAAGTCATTTACTATTGTCTTACATATATGATTTCATTATAACAAATAGATTTGTTAGGTCCCTTTAAGGATAAACAACATAAACTAGAGCTTGAAAAAAATAACAGGAAGAATGAGGACAAAGATTTGTGAAATAAAATTTATTTTATTAGTATGTAAGAAAACATACACAACGTTTATAAATAATCTTGTAAAAATAAGGAATATATGAGCCATATGACAAGGTAACACAGTGCATCACAGTCCATGAAGAGAGTTGCCAAGGGCCAGCATAGCCCCATTGGAGACACATGACAAGGTAACACAGTGCATCACAGTCCATGAAGAGAGTTGCCAAGGGCCAGCATAGCCCCATTGGAGACACATGACAAGGTAACACAGTGCATCACAGTCCATGAAGAGAGTTGCCAAGGGCCAGCATAGCCCCATTGGAGACACATGACAAGGTAACACAGTGCATCACAGTCCATGAAGAGAGTTGCCAAGGGCCAGCATAGCCCCATTGGAGACACATGACAAGGTAACACAGTGCATCACAGTCCATGAAGAGAGTTGCCAAGGGCCAGCATAGCCCCATTGGAGACACATGGCAAGGTAACACAGTGCATCACAGTCCATGAAGAGAGTTGCCAAGGGCCAGCATAGCCTCATTGGAGACACATGACAAGGTAACACAGTGCATCACAGTCCATGAAGAGAGTTGCCAAGGGCCAGCATAGCCCCATTGGAGACACATGACAAGGTAACACAGTGCATCACAGTCCATGAAGAGAGTTGCCAAGGGCCAGCATAGCCTCATTGGAGACACATGACAAGGTAACACAGTGCATCACAGTCCATGAAGAGAGTTGCCAAGGGCCAGCATAGCCCCATTGGAGACACATGACAAGGTAACACAGTGCATCACAGTCCATGAAGAGAGTTGCCAAGGGCCAGCATAGCCCCATTGGAGACACATGGCAAGGTAACACAGTGCATCACAGTCCATGAAGAGAGTTGCCAAGGGCCAGCATAGCCCCATTGGAGACACATGGCAAGGTAACACAGTGCATCACAGTCCATGAAGAGAGTTGCCAAGGGCCAGCATAGCCTCATTGGAGACACATGACAAGGTAAAAGAGTGCAACAGGCACAACAAAAAACTGATAAAAAGGCCAAATGGCAACAATATAAATACAAATTCAACATGTGGACAGAGGATTATTATCTGCCACCATGGAGCATATCCAGATCCTCCACTTACTGGTCATCCTCTTCATTGTCCTGTGCATGTCCAGCTCCAGATTCAGGCCTTGAACGTAATTGCATAATTTCACGCAGAGTCAAGTCCTGAACCCGGAGCTGGGCCTGCATGGTGTCGTTCATCCCTCTCAGGACAGCTGCGTTCCTCAACACGGCCTGCTCTACTCTTGCTATCCCTTCTAGCATGAGCCATGCTGAGTCACAGCCTAAAATAAAATAAAAATTAATATTAAGGATAATTACACAACAGAATAAAAGATTTTAATACATACATTGTCATCATAAAGACAAATAATTATTTACATCAATTATTTTTCATATATTCTTTACACATGAATTAGGTTATTCAGACAGACAGAAATCATTAAAGGCTCATGTTACTCAAACATGTTGAACCCTTTAATTGGTTTTAGATGATCCACTTATACAGCTTGAGTGTATCAAATCTTGTTAAAGGATTTACATTGTACTTACATTAGCAATTTAAAAATTCAATTTAGACTGTGGTAGGCACACATATCCTTAAACATTTTGGCATTGAGGACAAGCTGTGTAAACATAGCAACCAGAAGAAATTACATTCCCACTGGGTTAGACAAGAGATAATGTATCCACATTTGGACATAAAATTTTGTATCCAAGTAGTGGTGTTTGGTATATGTAGTGATATCCAATTAAAGGGACACTGAACCTAAATATTTAATGGACTGATTCAGATAGAGCATGACATGACAAATCTTTAGAAATTACACATATTCATTATATGTTTTAATTGTCAAGCTATATTTTGAATGCAAGAATGTTGGTTTTTATGGAAGCCAATATTTGTTGATGAACCTTGTTTGTGCATGCTGGTTGATGGATACATTCATCCAACAATAAAGAAATGATGGCCACATTTATTTTATTGTTTAAACTAATTATAGGAATAAGTTGTTTTCAATTAATATATCAAGAGAATGACGAATAATTCATAAGAGTATTCTATTATACATTGGCTTAACATTGCATGCTGGATTTGAATCACAATTTAACCAATTTAACTTCACTGTACCTTTAAGTATCTTATAAAGTGTATTTAGAATGATACTTACAGCTGTGCCTGGGAAGGACAATCTGACACCCAGGACAATGAAGGTTTAAACAGGGGGGAGGGATGGGATTGGCTCGGGGAGGGATGGGAATGGCTTGGGGAGTGGTGAGCTGCTGCTCCAGGGTAGGCCGTACAGCTGGGGAGTGGGGAGTTTGGGTCTGGGCAGCTGTACGGGCCAGAATACGGGGAGAGCGGCGAAGGGGGGTGTATGGGCGTTTTTTGGGAGGGACAGGATATGAAATATGGGAAGGGCTGGCAGTGGTCGGGGCATGGTCATGGGTTTGGTGATGGGAAGGGCTCTGGGTGTGTGCAGAGGTGTGGCCATGGTCAGGGGTGTGTGCACGGGGAGGGGTCTGTGACTGGGCAGGGGCGGAATCCAGATGACCAGAAGTGGTGGATCCATCTGAAAATGTAAAATAAATATATTAACATCTCATACATCCTGACATCAAATCAACGCATTTAAAATTGATTATGTTTTCAATATACCTCGAAGTGTGTTTGAATCTGTAAACTATTCTGAAATGAGGATATGGTATCTATATAGGCACTCAGATGAATCTCAATGACTGTCTGTACAATGTGAAACTTATTATTGTGTTTTGGCATGGAATATGCATGTGACATAATGATGGCATGAATTATATATTCTTAAAAAAATATATACAAGCAGATTTTCATGCTGCCTGATATAGAAAGGGGGCAGTAGTGTATTTGAACAGACAAATAATATTCCTTTTTAAAGGGAAAAAGCTGTAGACTTTGAATGTCTTCAATAAAATGATTTCAAAAAAAGAAACATGTTGGAAACATGATAGATATATTTCACATACCATCAGACTCCAAGGCAGCCTCTTCCTCCTCCATCCCACATGTGACATCAATCTCTGTAAAACATAACATGTTGTGTACACCTTAAGATCAGATATTATAACATATGTTACTGTTGCTCAAATACGCACATCAATGTTGCATTAAAGATATACACACACAAAGTTATGATTTACATCATTTTGATGGAGCATACAAATGACAATAGATTTGTTATTGTCAATAAATCAGAATATTAATGTATTGTTTGTCTTAATGTTAAATTCATAAAAGCATAGTACATAGAACATTTAAGATTTCTCATGTGTGTATCACTTGATGACTGTTGTTAAAAAAAAAAATTTTAAAAAAACATATGTTAGACATCTTATGAATAACAAATGTGTAGAATAATAAAGTAGAAATTATTAATCGCTCAATATAAAAAATAAATATATAATCAGAAGATAAATTCTATGATTTTTTATAATGTTATGCTTCATCGGAATCATGATCATAATATTGATTAGCAATACACCTTCAATTACATATAAATGAGTCAATGGACTTACCAGGAGACCGCAAAGGCGGCTCTATGTCACTGCTGGATTCCTGTGGGCTCCCCACACCAACTCTCTCTATGAATGATATAGATATATATTATTAAACACATTTTGGATATCACTAAATCACATCTGTCTAGAATTTTAACATTAATCAACTTTAAAATGTGAAGAATAGAGCAGTCATTACACCAGAAAATGCTTGATTGAATCAAGGGGATTCTGTAAACATATCTGTATTCAACATATGTTTAATGTCAGACTACATTAGACATCAAATTCATCTCAGATGCTGCTATTGCATATCTAAATATACCCAATGATCAATGTTCTTAACCATTTAAGGACACAGCTTTCACTTAGCTCAATTGTTTTATGACGGAATAATTCCGTCATATGTCCTTAAGAAGTTACAAGAATACACACAAACCACATATTGAGGAGCATCTGTTGACAAATCTAAACAAACATGTGTCACATCGAGCCATTTTTTCAATGTACAGTAATCTTGTTTAGGACACAACACATATTTATCACAATACATAACAAACTTTATTATTACAAATATGTAATCATGGTGCTGTTAGAGTATGCAGATATATATAAAGTAACTCCAACAGATAATTAGATTTATATATCAATAGTTTTTAATAAAAATAATGTAATGATGAATGAATCTATTTTGTCTTAAAGGGACACTGACATGATTAATTTAAATAATTGATTTCTATGTTCAAACTGTAAAAAATGATTTAACATTGACTCCTATTATAATTCGAATGTTGTTCGATATTAATCTTAAAGGCAGATAAGGAATATTGGATTCAATAAATATTGTTTGTTGAAGGTATCCACCAATCATCAATATAAACCCAGGTTGGTCAACAAATATTTAGATGCACATAAACGTACTTTATTTATTTTAAAATACATTTAGCAATAGAATATGTCACATATGATGATAGTATTATATTTTATGTTTATTAATATTGCATACTGTATGTGAAAGACAATATTAATAATTGTAGTTCAGTATCCCTTTAATCTAAAATTAAATAGATTCCACAATGTTGTTGTTTGTTAATGAATTATCTACTCCATATGTTGATGTAATGAATGGTATTGAGCATGCAATTAAAATCAAATATGTTATTTAAGTATATCCGAATAATTATATAATTTTCATCTATTAAATAGACATTACATATAAATATAGAACAATGTGTATTTAGTATGTAATGTTCATTCCATGTTTCTAAGACAAATGTCAATTAAAATGAGACATACCATACTGTGACAAGCCCTGGCTTGAGGATCCAGCAGCCACATCCATATCTGTAATATATTAAATGAGGATTGCATATCATTAATACTAATCATGCCATGTTTAAAATATTTACATTAATAACAAATCAATAGAAAAATATTAATCCTTTGGTAGTCCCATGAGTTAATAGTTTCCGCAATTAAATGAATGATAAATATATCCTGGACTCTTATTTTCAATCAGTTGTGTTGTTTACTGTATCTTTAAGAATATATGCTTGTTATTACATAATCATCAATTGATGGCCATATGTTATAATTTATTAGTATTATTCGTTTTTTATTAGATATAATATTTAAAATAAGAATACTGTATTCTTCACTAATCTAAGATTTTCCATTTAATTTTTAACAACATGTATAAAGCAATGCCACTTTCCGCAAACCCATGTTAACGTGGATGAGAAATGCCATTTTCGCGATCATTGCGCAATGATTCCAAGCGGAATTACGCATCCGTCATTTGACCAACATGTATAAAGCAATGCCACTTTCCGCAAACCCATGTTAACGTGGATGCGAAATTAGATTTCCGCTCTGTGACGCATATTCTGTAGAGCGCAATAAACATCATTCCAATTTCATGTATCACTAATGTAAAATCAGATATCTAAACATCATATGTAGTGTATGTTGTGAGATCTGTATAGGTTTAGTATCTGACTAAATACACATTTTGGATTTTTAACATTATAAATATTATATGAAGTTGGATAATTACCTGGTTCAGATTCTCTATCGGGTCCTCCCAGGCCACCGGACGGAGAAGCATCTGCCCTGTCCCCCGCGTCAGGACTTTCAGATCCCGCAGCTGGGAGGGAAGAAGAGGAGGCCGAGGATGGCGAGGATCTAAATCTTTTGGGGACCCGGAGATTGAGGAGCTCGCATAAAGTCACCTCATAAGGGAGTAGGTACAGTTTCCGCGGGGCCTTTCTTTGGCCCCCTCTTTTACGGGCTTGTACCCAGTCCCTTATGAGGTTGACTTTTTTCGATAAACGCAACCTCATATCTCCGAATCTCCTCATGATCTGATCCTGGGTCCTCTGGACGTCACACACCAATCTAACCGCATTGGTGATAGACTCCCAGAGGGCCTTCTTAACAGGCGCATCTGTCGAGCTCCTCTTGTTCCCAAACAGCTGGGGATAAAAGTCCTTGACGGCGTGGACCAGTGCAGCGCTCTCCTCCTTGGTGAACCTGGGAACTGACATGCCTGCTCGGTTGGCTACTAAATATATTATAATAATATTAATATATAAGACTGCCTGCAGGCATTAGAGAACTGACAAAGATGGCAACGTGTAATGGACTTTTATATGGTGAAGTAAACATGAGATGCACCATGGGACAATTTATCTGTACATCTGATTGGATAAAAGTTTGAAATATTGTTATAATGTCTGTGAGACCATCCTGACTCAAGTTGTGTTTGTGTGATGAACTCTGATTGGCCGTTCCTTAATGTTTCATATCTTAGTAACTTCCTTACACATACCGCTTGGTGGTGCTGTAACTTCATTTTTCATGTAGACTTATTTGTAACTCATGGGCCTGTCATGCGGATATGTGTGACGCAGATTTAATATCCGTGATCCGTGAAATATTAATGATTAAATACTCTTTAAAATCTCATCCTGTCACATTATTAATGTTGTAGACATTTCTCGGTTTAATAACGGTCTGTTTCTTTAATACAAATACACATTTAATATTGTATGTCTTTATTGTTCTTTAAATAAATTGATTGTGAAGTATTGACATTGCTCTATTAAATGTATTTATAATGCACATTGATTGTGTGCTATTGCGTGACATTACACTAATGTTTAAATATGCTAATCTGGTGTTTGAAGATGCGTTTCCCACGCAATATTTATTAATGTTAAAATTCCGGGAAGAATGTCAGTAACTTTGATAATCTGTTTATAAATGTTAAACTACAGCTTTGTTATTCGCAAATAAACCTCGAGCTTGTATTTCTCTGAAGTGCTCATATATGTTATTGTGCAATGGCGTCTTTAGTTTTAAAGAGACATTACAAACAATTGTATCAAATGATCTGTAGAGATAGAAGATTGTTTAGACTTTAAAATGTAAATCATTTTCTCTTAGTATTTATATATCCTCAACATAAGAAATTTAAATGCACATGGTTGAGCCAATCACATAAGGCATCTCTGTGCATCCACCAATCTTCATCTACTGAGCCTATCTCGATATGCTTTTCAAGCAAAGTATGTCAAGATAGGAAGAGAAGTAAATACACTATTTCAAGCTCTTAAAGGGACACTGTCCAAACAAATTTACCATTGGTGATTGAGCATTAAATGTTAATCAACTTTATTATTTAATACGATTATCAAATGTTAAGTTATCTTGTTATGTTTCTTTGAAAATCAATAATGATATTTTATATTACGGACAATTGTTTAATAAAAACCTGGGTTGTCCTTGACGATTGTTGCATCAATTATTCCAAACAATCAAGTTCTGTCCAGAGTACTGAAGCAAATAAATTAGCTATTTACTGCCTTATTTCTAAAGTAATGATAGCAACATCACAATGAGCATTCATAATATGAGACAAGTTTTAAAGTTGATTAAAATAGAATACTCATTCAGAATGTATAAATCATTGTTTTTTTAAATGGCTACCTTTAAGTATATTTTGAGTTCATGTCCCTTTAAATAAACATTTCACAATAATGCTTAATATATCATAAACCTAGGCACCTTCCTTTTGCTAAATGAGTCTAACATATGAGTAAAGCAAATTTAGATTAACTTCTAGATTGTTTTACACACTGACTGAAATATATTTATTAAATGAGGTATTTTTTAGCCTTCAGCGTAGAGGGACATTAAGCTATATGTTATGTATGCATTTTGTATCATAATCTTATATTTGACCAACTTAATATGTTTTGTTATTCAATCATTATATTGTAATTATATATATTCGTGGATTAAATACATCTCTACATAGGCTATTTTGATGCTGATTGTTGTTTGCATATAGATGCCTTATATCATTCACTAAGATATGTGCATTTATTTTTATTTTAACAAGTATATTTAAAGACTGAATGTAATTCTATAGTACATTCTAAATATGTTTAAATTCTTGTATGATATTTGTAACAATGTATACAAAATATACATTTTGAATGACCCCTTTAAGGACCCAAACATATTGTATTTTTATTTAACATTGACAAAATAAACTAAAGGGGAAATTACATTCTATATAGATATTTGATGTCTAACCCAAGAGGTAAGATTGTAATAAATACATAATATTACTAAGTATAGTTAAATGACTCCACTAGAAAATTACATAGATTAACCTGGCATCCAATAACTAATTATTAAAAATTATAAAGTTAAATGACCTACCATTTATAAATGTAATAATTGTAAAATATTTTCTAATAATGTTTTGAGATACCTAAGGAAGATACATGATCTTATACAATTCTTTTTACATTCAACAACACTGTCACTTTCATGTAATTGAACCACTTCACCTTATTAAATGTTAAAACAATCATAATATTAATACATATCCTAAATATTTTTAATATATACTTTTTCAATATAAAAGCATTGAAGAATATGACTCCCCAATTAATGTTAAAATATATCTTTTAATATTCTCTGAAGAATTTTATTTTCTACTATTAATGCATTATTTTCTCTTATGCATGTGCTTGTCAAATAGCCAACTACCAGTCATGGGAGTCCAAGTTTTATTTATTTACAGATTATATTGATATATATTAGAATCTGCTAAAAAAAAAATATATATTTAATAGAAAATAAATAAATATTCCATGAAGTCATCAGATGCCAATCTGAAATGACAAATAATAAAAATGGAACAAAGTTAATACACACGTTGTAAAATATTCATAAAATACATTTAAAATCATATGGTGTCTATGCTCTAACTTTGATCAACATTTTTTAAAGATAATCATTACATTCATTTTAAATTAATGAAATATATACACCATTATATTGTTGATTAAAAATAATATTTAAATTTCAAAAATTAAATTTATACATAATAATGTATATCACATGTAAACAATATATGTATGCTGAACATAAATGTAATATTTCATGTCCATTCAAATACCTCTATATCAACTATAATATGTATTCCTTTTTCTGATTGTGATCCCTAAATATCTAATTAAGAACTAAATATGACTAATGTATGTAAGCTACTAATATTCTACAGTCTTCACTAGCATGCATTGGTACACCAACCTGGACAATGCATGGTCTTTGAATGTCAATTCAGGGGTAAACAGTTGATCTTCAATAGGTGTCTTATTCATCAGTTCATTAAATAGAGGACTGGGAAATACCATCTAAAAAAGTAAAATCATCTAAGTGTCTGAATGTGATCCCTAAATATCTAATTAAGAACTAAATATGACTAATGTATGTAAGCTACTAATATTCTACAGTCTTCACTAGCATGCATTGGTACACCAACCTGGACAATGCATGGTCTTTGAATGTCAATTCAGGGGTAAACAGTTGATCTTCAATAGGTGTCTTATTCATCAGTTCATTAAATAGAGGACTGGGAAATACCATCTAAAAAAGTAAAATCATCTAAGTGTCTGATTGTGATCCCTAAATATCTAATTAAGAACTAAATATGACTAATGTATGTAAGCTACTAATATTCTACAGTCTTCACTAGCATGCATTGGTACACCAACCTGGACAATGCATGGTCTTTGAATGTCAATTCAGGGGTAAACAGTTGATCTTCAATAGGTGTCTTATTCATCAGTTCATTAAATAGAGGACTGGGAAATACCATCTACAAAATAGAAAATCATCTAAGTGTCTCCAATAGGATGTCTCCACAGCCTTATTCTATCAAATAGTTTGCACTTACCATGTGAACATGTCTTTGTATGGTTTTCAAGGTCAGCAGAATTTAAATATGCCAGACATGATCCCATTGGTATACTTCAATTTCAATCTTGGCTTTTTCCCCACTGTCAGTCTTGGAAATCTTCACTGTCAGGCTTCAAATTGTTCCCTTTCAGTCTTTATATTAAGTCATCTCCCTAATGTAAGAAATTATATATAAAGATTTCATACAAGTGTGTGAATCAGTTCTGTACCCCTCTCCCACCCCCCATTTCATAATAAATATCTATCACTAGCTTACTAAGCCTGTGTATGAACCTGTGTTATTTTCTATCAAGTGTGAAGATGAGTCATATTGAGCAGAACAAACCTCTGTGTGACATTGAACCATAGTCATTCTAGAGTATCCCTTTCTGATTATGTACATAAGTAATGTGTAAACAAAGTTATATTTTTAAAAATTTATGCCATATTATGTATTTGTGTACAAATCATGCCAGCAACAGTCCATACATTTCTACTTACCATCTGATGTCCTCTATAAAAACCAGGTGGCAAAGACTCGCTATAGGACCCAATGCCCAGAGCATCACCTATATTATGAGAAATAAATATTATTATAACATTTTATCAATACTAACATGTTTGCACAATTCTCTACTTGTCATTTCCCTAGAGTTCACATCTATTGAAAATACTCCAGTGTAACTTCTATTATTTACCGTCTAAAGTGGCGGTTGATGACGTCTGCTCTGACATCAAGTCCCTCGTCCTGGAATTCCCCCTCTAGAACAGGATCATCCTCCTCATCTCTGAGGAGGTCTCTGTCCACCGGGACGGCCTGCAGCATCCCAGCCCGCTGTGCAATATTATGCAGGACGCTACAGGCTACAACGATCTTAGCCACCTTCTTTGGGTTGTACTGGAGTGCTCCTCCAGAACGGTCCAGGCACCTGAATCTCATCTTCAGGAGCCCGAACATCCTTTCAACCACCGCCCTGGTTCTCTTATGAGCCCTATTGTAGCGCTCCTCAGACACATCAGTTGGGCTACGCAAGGGGGTAATGAGCCAAGGCCGGCTCATGTACCCAGAATCACCTATAAATTTAGAACAGAACATAATTCAAACAGAATACTTAAACTAGTATATTGTTGTATAAATATATTTTTTAAAAACCATAATCCATATTAAAAGTTGTCAGAAACATAAAAAAAAAAAAAAAAATTATATCTAAATCTGTATCTAGCCATTTCATCGAAGACATGCTACATATGCGTATTTCTCCTAAACCAAACCTTGTGTAAAATGCTAACTACATGTTTACATTGCATTCTCTATATGAACACTTAAGGTAAGACATGCTACATATCTGCATTTCAATAAAACTAGACATTAGCAGAAATAGACAATGACAGGGTTAAATTGAATGAGATAATATCTTGCCATTTCATCTAAGACATGCTACATATGCGTATTTCTCCTAAACCAAACCTTGTGTAAAATGCTAACTACATGTTTACATTGCATTCTCTATATGAACACTTAAGGTAAGACATGCTACATATCTGCTTTTCAATAAAAATAGACATTAGCAGAAATATACAATGACAGGGTTAAATTGCATGAGATAATATCTTGCCATTTCATCTAAGACATGCTACATATGCGTATTTCTCCTAAACCAAACCTTGTGTAAAATGCTAACTACATGTTTACATTGCATTCTCTATATGAACACTTAAGGTAAGACATGCTACATATCTGCATTTCAATAAAAATAGACATTAGCAGAAAAAGACAATGACAGGGTTAAATTGCATGAGATAATATATTGCCATTTCATCTAAGACATGCTACATATGCGTATTTCTCCTAAAACAAACCTTGTGTAAAATGCTAACTACATGTTTACATTGCATTCTCTATCTGAACACTTAAGGTAAGACATGCTACATATCTGCATTTCAATAAAAATAGACATTAGCGTCGGTAAATAACAAATGGTTAAATTTAATCCTATAGCTGAACATGACGCTAACAGTTAAAAAATACAGGGGCAATTGTCAAAATAATTAACCATGTTGTGCACAAATACTCACCAACGAGATAACCAGGGGGCATTTGTCTTTCCTCAAACTGTCTCCACAGGGACGACAGAGAGAGGATGCGGGCATCATGACAAGCACCTCCAAAATTCGCATACACATGCATAATCCTCATCCGTGCGTCACAAACATACTGCACGTTGAGGCTATGAAAATGTTTGCGATTTCTGAAGGGCAAGTCATCAATTGGAGCACGCAGCGCAATGTGGGTACAATCAATGGCTCCCAAGACATTGGGCAATTGAGCAATATCAAAGAATTCCCGCTTCAGGCGCCTCCAATCACCATCATTCTGTGGGAATCCTATGTATTGCTTACTGATACGTACCATGGCGTTCAGAAAGTTATCAAACACCCCAGAGAATGTACCTTGAGCCAGGCCATGCATGTACAGTTCTCCGGATTGAAAACTCCCGGAGGCCAGGACGTATAGACAGCTTAGCATCTTACTCATGGGGGGAACAGCAGTCCTTATTTGTATACGTGGCTCCAAATGAGGTTTAAGAAGCTCGTAAAGGCCAATGAGCTGTTCGCGATCGAGCCGATACTTATCAAAAACCTCAAAGTCACTCATGTTTTCCAAGGTGGGTCTCACCCTGTAGACACGAGGACCTCGAACCAGACGACCCCTTCGTCTCGGTCTGAGCCGCCGAGGCTGCCTGATTCGACCAACAGCTAGTTCGCCAATAGCACCACCAGCAGCGTCTACCATGTCATCGTCATCCATCTTTCAAAACAGCGTAACAAGGTAAGCACTTGATCTGATGTGGATCACAAGTGATGCATTGGCCATGTTGTTTGGGGGATTTATAGTACAATTAGTCCAATGGTAGTGAGTTTGTAATGATTGCTGATTGTATTCACCTGTTTGTATGTGAGCGGCGCGAATGCTTTCACAGTGGGCGTTTATTTGTTGTTTGCTGAAATGTTAGTTTCAAACAATGATTCTCAATGTGAAAGTGTCAAATATCACACATACAGTGCATGTTTGTAATGTTTGTTCATATGCGTAATCAATATTTCCTAAACGCGATGTTATAGTAACAAGCACACGTCCAGGCTAACATGAATGAAAGTGCATAGTTGTGTATAATGTGCATCGAATGTGATCGATCAATGTTGCTGCAATATTGTTTGTAAATGATAAAGGAACATCTGCCATCTGTAGGATTGTATATATAAGTTATTGCCGAGCTGTCAATATTGTATGCGTCCCTTTAAAATCGCAATAATAATTCAGAACTTCCCGTCTGCCATCTGTAGTATTATATATATAAGTGATTGCCGAGCTGTAAATATTGTATGCGTCCCTTTAAAATCGCAATAATAATTCCGAACTTCCCGTCTGCCATCTGTAGTATTGTATATATAAGTGATTGCCGAGCTGTAATATATTGTACGCGTCCCTTTCAAATCGCAATAATAATTCCGAAATTCCCGTCTGCCATCTGTAGTATTGTATATATAAGTGATTGCCGAGCTGTAATATATTGTACGCGTCCCTTTCAAATCGCAATAATAATTCCGAAATTCCCGTCTGCCATCTGTAGTATTGTATATATAAGTGATTGCCGAGCTGTCAATATTGTATGCGTCCCTTTCAAATGGCACTAATACTGAATAACTTCCGGCTGTCATCTGTAGTATTGTATATATAAGTGATTGCCGAGATGTCAATATTGTATGCGTCCCTTTCAAATGGCACTAATACTGAATAACTTCCGGCTGTCATCTGTAGTATTGTATATATAAGTGATTGCCGAGATGTGAATATTGTACGCGTCCCTTTCAAATCGCACTAATACTGAATAACTTCCGGCTGTCATCTGTAGTATTGTATATATAAGTGATTGCCGAGATGTGAATATTGTACGCGTCCCTTTCAAATCGCACTAATACTGAATAACTTCCGGCTGTCATCTGTAGTATTGTATATATAAGTGATTGCCGAGATGTGAATATTGTACGCGTCCCTTTAAAATCGCAATAATAATTCCGAACTTCCCGTCTGTCATCTGTAGTATTATATATATAAGTGATTTTCGATCTGACGATATTGTATGCGTCCCATAAAAATTGCACGAATACTGAATAACTTCCGGCTGCCATCTGTAGTATTATATATATAATTGATGTGCGATCTGACAATATTTCTGAATTGTCCCATTGAAATCTCCATAATAATGCTGTTCAAAAGTGTGTTTTACGTATATGTTGTATTGTAGTATTGAGTGTTAAAGTTCCTAAAGGGGCGGTACAGTGGTGAATCTGTGATGTGTATGGTTGAATCTTGTAATGACGTCATGATATTATTAACCTGCCTATGTAGTTGTGAAATCCTCATTGTGTTGTTGTATTGTGCTACATTGTTATTGTGTGCTGAATAAAATCTAAATGTGTGCTTTGTGGTTGCGTGATGGGTGATGCGTGTTATGTACATGTACGTATATATTGTGATTGTGTCCCACATATGCTGACTTCTATATAGCGGTCTGGCATTGTTGTTCCTTCCCATAAAGTGACATCTGTAATCTGGTGTAATGATGTTCTTGTTGTAGGTAATTCCTAATGGTTTCTGGTGATGGAATCATGATGTTAAAAGTACAGTAAAATCCATATGTTGTGTTTTGTGATTCCTCGAGAGAATGTAATGTGTTTTTCCCCCATCATTTGAATGCACATGTATGAGTGAATGTTAAAAGTAATGTATGTGCATCCATGAGTGATCATGTGTTAAGCCTATGTAGATATGCAGTTGCTGCAAGCATATGAGTTGAATAACAGAAATGCAATAATAAAGGTAAATGAGAGATGTTTCCCATTGTGTAGTGTTTGTGAATCCAGAAATGTGTATTGAATTTTATTTTAATTGTAAATGTAATTTTATTGAAATAATAATGTGTTACTAGTGATGGGGATTTGTAGTTGATGTAATCTAAAAGTGTTAAAAATATTTATGGTGTGGTGAATATTTAATATTAAAAAACATAAATCCACCATAGGGAAATAGTCATTTCTTGATCTATTTATCATAGCTGGGTCTAACGCATAAAAGCATGTATTTTCTAGCGCTGGTATTTGGAGTTTTTCCGTCTACGCTATTTGCGTGCGTTAGGGAAATGAGGGTTTCGCGTGCACGAGCACGTCTTCCCAATAGAAGTCAATGGAGGCTCCAAAGATTTCTATATTTTTTTTTCTAAGACTGGTTTTCCTCGTAAAGTGAGTGACGTCATGAGCTTGTGTGAAAAAGTAACTAAATCGTGTTCTTTTTGTAATAAATAAATATTTTGTGTATGTAATGTGGTGTATATTGTTTGTATGCATCGATGAGTGTATGTTTGTGATAATGTTATTCGTTAGATGTAGGTATATGAGGGTCTTTTCCCGTATGTCCATGTAAGTCAATGGGAAAATGGATTTGTGTGGATTTTTTTCAAACACCCGAGATCTCGCTACTTTAATCCTTTGTATTTTAAAGAAAAAATAACAATTCCGAAAAATAAAGATAGTGTTGTGTTTGTATGAGTGTAAGTGTACTTTGTGTAATATTTGTTTTGTGATTCGTGGATGTTTTTTTGTGCGGTATATGTTTACTACTGGGTCTGAGGTGGCGGTAGAAAGTTGAGCGTTAGGTGTATTTTGAGTCGCGGTAAATAAACTCTAAATACCGGAGTGCGTAAAAAACCCGCGTTAGGAGCCTCTAACGCTGGTTTTGACGGCTACCGCCGAACTCTAAATCTAGGCCTAAAACTTTACACTTATTTTGTCAATATTTAAATAGCTAATTAAACTTTAAAAAATAAACTACATGTTATTTTTAGACTAATCTTTTCTTTGAATGCATCATTCTATCTAGCAATTATTTAGTGTTTAATGTCCCTTTAAAGTGACCTTTTTAAGCATCCTATTCTTTTAGTGGCTAGAGCAGGGAACCCCATTAGCAAGCTCACTGCGCTTATATTACAAGTGGTAAGTTAAAGAGACATTATACGCATATGCTAAATCACTTGAAACTGATGCAGTATAACTGTAAAAAGCTGACAGGAAAATATCACCTGAGCATCTCTATGTAAAAAAGGAAGATATTTTACCTCACAATTTCCTCAGCTCAGCAGAGTAAGTTCTGTGTAAAAAGTTATACTCAGCTGCTGCTCAGCTGCAGGTAAAAAAAAAAAAAAGAAGAAGAAATCAACAGTGCTGAGGTCATGAACTATTTTACTGTGATCTCATGAGATTTCACTTAACTCTTATGAGATTTCATTGTAAACTTCCTTAAGCATAGTTGCCAACATTTAAAAAAAAATTCCAGGGACACAGCAGAGCAAGCAAGCGGGTTACTGGAGTATTGACGACCTACTGTTCAACTGCTCCGCCCTCTCAGTTCTGCAATCAAAACACACCCATTTGAAAGTAATAGTATAATTTAGACTTATCCATAGTTTATTATACAGATTACAGCACCAAGCTCTTACACCTACCCAGTCTCTGGAACACATTCTGGGCATATGGTTATTTTTACAACACAGCATCAAAATTAGAAAGACAAATAATATGGGAACCCATTCAATAATAATTACAATATTCCATTAGGAATGAATTATATTTAAATAATACACTATATCTATTTATCATCTATCTATCTGTATATGTGTGTGTATGTGTGTATATATATATATATATATATATATATATATATATATATATATATATATATATATATATATATATATATATATATATATATATACACACACACATATACACACACAAACAACAAATGTTGTGCAAAAGAGATTTTCAGGGACATTTCCAGGGACAAAAAAAATCCAGGGACATACAACAAAATCCAGGGACTGTCCCTGGAAATCAGGGACTGTTGGCAACTATGCCTTAAGCTGCATAGGGAAATAAGACGAGAGTGCACGTAAGCTTGCTCCTTCCGCTGTCCCGGGACAGACATACTAATTTGCTGCTTAGAAGTCCTTTACAATGGGATGTGGCTACTGAGAAACTTTTGAGGTAAAATATCTTTCTTTTTTACATAGAGATGTCCAGGTGATATTTTCTAGTCAGCTTTTTACAGCTATACTGCATCACTTTATAGTGTTTCAATACTTGGGTAGTATGGCCCTTTAAGTATTGCTCTTGAGAGTAATCCAAAATAGCACTGTAATAGTAAGTGCTTTTTGAGACCTGAAATGAATCATTATTCCCAGTTTGCATACAAAACACATGGAATTGCTATGGAAGTTAAAGTTTTTTACTTATCAAGACAATATTGTATCATTATTGTATGCAATAATGTTATAATTCCTCTTTTTCTGTAAATATATATGTGGAAAATAATAAAAATAAATATATATAAATAAATTAAAAAGGTTTTAAGTTATATGTAGAGGAAACACATATGAAACAAAGGTTTATTTATAAAATATAAATGTTTTGTGCAGAAATAAAGGAATACTTTAAATGACAAGGCTTATTGATTGAGCCATGTCTGACATTTATTTTAGTGCAGACTCCTATAGAATTCTATTAAGTAAGGGATTTAATACCCCACACTGTTACCCATGCAGATGTTTGCGGGACCTTAACTATTGCTTGAGAGATCAAAGATAACTTTGGTCTCAGTGCAAAAATGTAAGTGCTATTGATCGCTCTTGAGAAATGCTAACACACAACTAATGTTTTTTCACTCCATTTGTAATTTAGCCCACAGAACAGTTAGTAGTGCAAAAAGTTACATGTTCAAAATGATACAGAGCATATCATTTTTACTCTACAATGTCCCTTTAACCCTTTCAGAGACCTCTGGATAATGCTAGTTACTTTACATATTGCATTTTTGGTTTTCTTTTGTTTTACAATATGTAGCAAGTATTACTGTCTGTCACCTACTTGTATGTCCACATATCTCCCATCATTTGTGACTAGGTATTAGGGACTCAGGATGTTAAGGGAGGGGCATTGCTATTCTGTGGGAGGGGCTGAGTCAGGAGGGGTAGGGTCACGAATAGATAATAGGTAGGTTCATGGGCGTGTCTGCTTGGT
The DNA here is from genome assembly GCF_027579735.1 of Bombina bombina. Lineage (NCBI taxonomy): Eukaryota > Metazoa > Chordata > Amphibia > Anura > Bombinatoridae > Bombina > Bombina bombina. The sequence continues at coordinate 65,898,057 of NC_069507.1, forward strand.
CGGTGGGTACGTTTGGTCATTTTGTGGGTGTGTCTAGATGCTCTGGGGGAGGAGCTAATGGACATATGGCTGTCTCAGTGGGACAGAGTTCAGAATCAGGAACTGTCCTACTCACATACAGCTTGTTATAGTCAAGCAAATTGCAGAATGATTGGAAACTCTGTATAGCAGAGTAGGAGATAGAAAATAGGGGAAGGGAGATCCTGTGTGAATATCTTTCTGGATCTACATAATAGTACACAGGCATCATCAAATACTTAAAGGGACAGTCTACTCCAGAATTTGTATTGTTTAAAAAGATAGATAATCCATTCATTACACATTCCCCAGTTTTGGATAACCTACATGGTTATATTAATATACTTTTTACCTCTGTGATTACCTTGTATCTAAGCCTCTGCAGATTGCCCCCTTGTTTCACATATCTTAACAGACTTGTATTTTAGCCAATCAGTGCCCTCTCATAAGTAACTCCACGTGCGTGAGCATGTTATCTGTATGGCACACATGAAATAACATCCTCTAGCTGTGAAAACCTGTCAAATGCATTCGGATAAGAGACGGCTATAAGTTAGCACATGAGCCTACCTAGGTTTAGCTTTCAACTAAGAATACCAAGAGAACAAAGCAAATTATTTGATGATAAAAGTAAATAGGAAAGTTGTTTAAAATGTAATGCCCTATCTGAATCATGAACATGTTATTTTGACTAGACTGTCCCTTTAAAGGAACATAACACCCAAAGAAATGTATTTCATGATTCAGACAGAGCATACAATTTTCCAGGTTACTTATTTTATTAATGTTGCTTCATTCTCTTGGTATCCTTTAAAGAAGGTGCAGCAATGCATACTTGGGATGTAACTAAACATCTCAGTAAACCAATGACAAGAGATATATATTGTGCAGCCACCAATCAGCAGCTAGCTACCAGCTCCTGAGTCTACCTAGGTATTCTTCTCAACAAAGGATACAAAGAGAACAAAGCAGAATAGATAATAGGAGTGAATTGGAAAGTTGTTTATAACTGTATGTTCGTTCAGAATCATGAAGTAAAAACATTGGGTTTATGTCCCTTTAATTGCACATTGTTGTCAGTCAGATAATTATACTTGTGGAAGCCAAAACAACAGTATATATTTAGATCAGTTTCTCAACTCCAGTACACAGGACCCTTAACAGGCCAGAGTTTCATTATATCTTAACTAGAGTGCAAGTGAAATAATCATCTGGGTGAGAGCAGGTTAGTAACCATGGTTACCCATCAGCTGATTATTTCCCCTGTGCTCTAGTTAAAGGGACAGTCAACCATAGAATTGTTATTGTTTTAAAAGATAGATAATCCCTTTATTACTCATTCCCCAGTTTTGCATAACCAACACAGTTATATTAATGTACTTTTTACCTTTGTGATTACCTTGTATCTAGGAACCTTCTTCCAGCCCCCTGATCACATGACTGTGACTGTTTATTATATATTGTCTTAAATTTAGCATTGTATTGTGCTAGATCTTAAATAACTTTCTGTGCCTGAACACAGTGTTATCTATATGGCCCACGTGTACTTTCTGTCTCTTTGTGTTGAAAAGAGATTTAAAAAGCATGTGATAAGAGGCAGCCCTCAAAGACTTAGAAATTAGCATATGAGCCTACCTATGTTTAGTTTAAACTAAGAATACCAAGAGAAAAAAGCAAATTTGATGATAAAAGTAAATTGGAAAGTCAATTAAAATTAAAAGTCCTATCTGAATAATGAAAGTTTAATTTATACTTGACTGTCCCTTTAAGATATAATGAATATCTGGCCTGTTAAGGGTCCTGAGGGCTGGAGTTGAGAAATACTGATTTAGATAAAGCATTATTCACTTGATGGGGTAGATTTAACAAGGGCCATATGCCCCTTGTTCCCGTGCGAGCCTTCAGGCTCACCGGAAACACCAGTTATGACGCAGCGGTCTAAAGACCGATGCTCCATAACTTGTCCTCTGCCTCTGAGGCTGCGATCTTCAATCCACATGATCCTATATGATTGTGTTGATTGACACCCCCTGCTAGTGGCCGCGAATCTGCAGGGTGCGGAATTGCACAAGCAGTTCTGGTGAATTGCTTGTGCAATGATAAATGCCAACAACATATACTGTCGGCATTCAACGATGTCTGTCGGACATGATACGCTACAGCTTATCATGATGTCGGACAGACATTGTTAAATCTACCCGATATCTGTTGATATAAGGACAGTATATATAATTCTGTTTAATTCGCAATAGCTTAAAATATGTCCTCTAAAAAATATTCTTTGCGTGAAAAGTCTGTACACCCCTGCCATAAGGCATCATTAAAGGTACATGAAAGTCAAAGTAGAATGCTACAGGGGGGAGCACAAAGTTCTTTACACATATGATATAGAAAAAACATATTAACACACAAATATAGATTTTACTAGCAGATTCCAGCCTAAGGACTCTCTGCTGTTCTACATCCTATTTAAAAACTGTACCAGCATGAGCTCATACTCATACACAATTTCACAGACAGATTTAGACACACTCACATATGAAGACATCTTTTAATACAAAGTCAGACCATAAACATTCAATATACTGACTCACATGAGCATAGAAAACATAAACACATTTAAAAATCTTTATAAACATTGGACACAGACACTAAACCTTCTATTAGATTAAAAGCATCACATTCAGATTGTTTACTAGTATTATTGCCCCTCCCACTGATTCACACGCAGTTGTATTTATGTTTACGCCATAATTTGGGATGAAATTCCCAAACTGGCTACATTACAACTATTTTAACTGTACAATACACAGCAGGCCTTTTGATATTAAATTTTAATCCTAAAGCTCTTTTGCTACCCAGTCTGAAGCACAATAAAAAAATGCATATTGTGCTACCCTGCAGTATTTCACCATGAAACTCCTTCACCCAAAACACACTTGCAAAAATAGTGTACAAATAGAAGCAGAAACATATATGTGCCAACCAGGCTATCACATATGTGCCCTACAGACAAAACAATTAGCACAAACTACAGGCTATTATGTATCATAGTGCACACATATATGTTTAATAGATTTTTATCACTAAGTACAGTACTGCACATAACACAAATACATGGGAATGTATTAACAGATGGCAATTCCTGCCTAGGCAATGCATGCAGTTAGGAACATCCTCACACAAGCAGCTGTTGCCCGGTACCAATTGCATCTTACCTGCTATAAGAGCTTGAGTGAGTAGAGCAGAAGTTAGGATACAGAGAGTCATTGTGTGCTGCTCCCAGAACTGCCAAAATTTCTACTGGAGACAGACAGAGACAGAGAGAGGGGCGAGGGAGGGACGTGGGGGGAGGCTCCTAGAGAGGGAAGAGGCAGCAGCAAGCAATGCTCATGCAGGGGGCACTGACCAGCACAGGCATCCTCACCACTTGTTGCAGTGGGTTACAGGCTTATCTGTACAGTGACACACTCACAAGAATAAAGGTGTACAGGATGGGGAGCTCGTGCATACCCACACTACACAGTCTGTTTATAGCCAGCTCATTATGTATGTATGGTGCATCACTTTACTGAGAGCTGTAGAGTAGCGTGTGTGGCATCTACTGGGCAGTTTGCAAAGGAAGATTTGAAACTTAGGATCCACATAGCCTACCACAGAGAAGGACTTTAGATTGGATAGATAGATGATATATTAGATATAGATGACAGATAGATAAATAGATATATGTTACATATGATGGATTGGTAGATAGATAGATGTTAGATGATGATAAATAGATAGATAGAGAGAGAGAGAGAGAGAGAGAGAGAAATGTTATATAGATAATGGATAGATAGATAGATAGATAGACATATGTTACATAGATGATGAATAGATAGATAGATGTTACATATACGATGGATAGATAGATAGATATATGTTACATAGATGATAGATAGATAGATAGATAGATAGATAGATAGATAGATAGATAGATAGATAGATAGATAGATAGGCAGATAGATATATAGATAGATAGATGTTACATAGATGATGGGTAGATAGATAGATGTTATATAGATGATATATAGATATGTTGCAAAGATGATGGCTAGATAGATAGATAGATAGATTAGATAGAGATGATAGATAGATAGATGTTACATAGATGAAGGATAGATAGATAGATAGATAGATGTTACATAGATGATGGATAGATATATAGATAGATAAATAGATAGGAAGATAGATAGATAGATAGATGTTACATAGATGATGGGTAGATAGATGTTATATAGATGATGGATAGATAGATAGATAGATATGTTACAAAGATGATGGATAGATAGATCGATTAGATAGAGATGATAGACAGATAGATGTTACATAGATGATGAATATATATAGATAAATAGATAGATGTTATATAGATGATGGATAGATAGATAGATAGATAGATAGATAGATAAATATAGAACACAAAAATGTAGCAGCCATGGTTCCCAGGATTTTCTCAATCTCTGTAATATACAACAGCAGCATAAATAAATATTATCACAGACCTATGGAATAGTTCTCTCTCAGGGTGTAATCTGTTTTAGCTCACTATATACAAGCCTGATCTACAACAGCTCACTGGCATGGAGAGAAATCAAGTAAAAGCTTTGGGATTTTTTTAGACCTTATATTGTAATGTAGGTGTCTCAAGGGCCCTGCGTAGTGAGGCCATGCTGGAGGTACCAGAAACACAAGCGATTGTTCCATGATGATCTTGGAGATTACTCTTGGAGGAAGAACTAGAGGCGGGAAGATTGGTAAAACCAAGGAACTGCTAACACATCCACCCACTCCACCTGAGGATCCCTAGACCTGGACAAGTACTTGGGAAGTTTCTTGTTTAGATGGGAAGCTAGCAGATCTATTTCTGGAAGACCCCACATCTGAACAATCTGAAAAAGCACATCTGGATTGAGAGACCACTCCCCCGAATGTAAAGTCTGATGGCTGAGATAATCCGCTTCCCAATTGTCTACACCTGGGATATACCGCAGAAATTAGACAAGAGCTGGATTCCGCCCAAGAAAGTATCCAAGATACTTCTTTCATAGCTAGGGGACTGTGAGTCCCACCCTGATGATTGACATTTGCCACAGTTGCAATATTGTCTGTCTGAAAATAAATGAATGGTTCTCTCTTCAACAGAGACCAAACCTGAAGAGCCCTGAAAATAGCATGGAGTTCTAAAATATTGATTGGTAACCTCGCCTCTTACCAAACGTTTGCACTGTCAGAGATCCCCAGTTAGCTCCCCAACCTGAAAGACTTGCATCTGTTGTGATTACAGTCCAGGTTGGATGAACAAAAGAGGTCCCTTGAACTATACGATGGTGATCTAACCACCAAGTCACAGAGAGTCGAACATTGGGATTTAAGGATATTAATTGTGATCTTATATGAAAACGAACAAAGGGGATCGCATCTGATGCTGCAGTCATGAGACTTAAAACTTCCATGCACATAGCCACTGAAGGGAATGATTGAGACTGAAGGTTTTGACAAGCTGAAACCAATTTTATTCATCTCTTGTCTGTTAGAGACAGAGTCATGGACACTGTCTGAGGAATTAAGGAACTTTTTGGTAAATTGATCCTCCAACCATGTCTTTGAAGAAACAACGCTAGTTGATTTGTGTGAGATTCGGCACAATGTAAAGACTGAGCTAGTACCAAGATATCGTCCAAATAAAGAAACACTGCAATACCCTGTTCTCTGATTACATAGAGTAGGGAACCGAGAACCTTTGAAAAAATTTCTTGGAGCTGTCGCTAGGCAAAATGGAAGAGCGACAAATTGGTAATGCTTGTCTAGAAAAGAGAATCTCAGAAACCGATAGTGGTCTGGATGAATCGGAATATGAAGATATGAATCCTGTAAGTCTATCATGGACATTTAATATACTTGCTGAACAAAAGGCACAATAGTCCTTATAGTCATCATTTTGAAAGTTGGCACTCTTACAAAACGATTCAAAATTTTCAGATCCAGAACTGGCCTGAATGAATTTTCTATCTTTGGGACAATTAATAGATTTGAATAAAACCCCAGACCTTGTTCCTGAAACGAAACTGGTATTATTACCCCTAAAAGCTCTAGATCTGAAACACACTTCAGAAAAGCCTGATGATTAGAAGCTTTAGATTTAACCTTAGATCTTTTATCCTGAGGTAAAAAAAACTCCCTTCCCCCCAGTGACAGTTGAAATAATTGAATCCAACTGAGAACCAAATAAACTATTACCTTGGAAAGAAAAAGATAGTAATATAGATTTAGATACCATGTCAGCATTCCAATATTTGGGCCACAAAGCAATTCTAGCTAAAATAGCTAAAGACATAGATTTAACATAAATATTGATGATATCAAAAATAGCATCACAGATAAAATGATTAGCCTGTTGAAGCAAGCGAACTATGCTAGACAAATCAGGATCTGTTTCCTGTTGAGCTAAGCTTTCCAAACAAAAAGTTGATGCAGCTGCAACATCAGCCATGGATATAGCAGGCCTAAGAATGTAGCCAGAAAATAAATAAGCTTTCCTTAGATAAGATTCAAGTTTCCTATCTAAAGGGTCCTTAAAAGAAGTACTATTTTCCATAGGAATAGTAGTACGTATGGCAAGAGTAGAAATAGCCTCATCAACTTTGGGGATTTTTTCCCCAAAACTCCAATCTAACTGCTGGCAAAGGATACAACTTTTTAAACCTATACCATTCCTTTGAAATCATATCAGACATAGCATCAGAAACTGGAAAAACCTCTGGAGTAACCACAGTAGGTTTATAAACAGAATTTAAACGTTTACTAGTTTTAGTATCAAGAGGACTAGTTTCCTCAATATCCAAAGTAATCAACACCTCTTTTAACAAGGAACAAATATACTCCATCTTAAAGAGATAAGTAGATTTGCCAGTGTCAATATCTGAGGTAGGATCTTCTGAACCAGATAGATCCTCAGCAGAGGAGGATAATTCAGTATGTTGTCGGTCATTTGAAATTTTATCAACTTAATGAAAAGTTTTAAAAGACCTTTTACGTTTATTAGAAGGCGGAATAGTAGAAAAAGCCTTCTGAATCACATCAGCAATAAAATCTTTTATATTCACAGGGATATCATGTACATTAGATGTTGAAGGAACAACAGGCATTGTACTAGTACTGATGGATACATTCTCTGCATGTAAAAGCTTATCATGACAACTGTTACATACTACAGCTGGAGATATAATCTCTACTAATTTACAACAGATAAACAGCTTTGGAAGAACTGTTATCAGGCAGCAGGGTTCCAACAGTGGTTTCTGAGACAGGATCAGATTGAGACATCTTGCAAATGTAAGAGAAAAAAAACAACATATAAAGCAAAAGTATCAATTTCCTAATATGGCAGTTTCAGGAATGGGAACAAAATGCAAACAGCATAGCCCTCTGAGCATAAAAAAGGCAAGAGGCATGTAGGAAGTGGGGTTTAAATCATTACATTATTTGGCGCTAACAACATATGGAAATGACGCAACTCACGTCATGGCAGATGCAACCTTGTGCAAGGAAACCTGGCATCAACTAAGACGCCAGAAATGACAAATTTGCGTCACCGAACGTACCTTTGCACCAAAAAAATTATTGCGCAAAGAATGACGCAATTAATATCAGCATTTTGCAACCTCACAAACCTAATTTTGCCTTCGAAAATTAATGAAAAAGCAGTCAATTTGAAGAAAAGACTATACCCCAGGTAAGAAAAAATAACTTCCTAAATATGTTTCCCAATTTTGAAACTGATAGTCTGCAAAAGGAAATATACATAAACCTGACTCATGGCAAATATAAGTACAGTACATATATTTAAAACTTTATATTAATACATAAAGTGCCAAACCATAGCTGAGAGTGTCTTAAGTAATGAAAACATACTTACCGAAAGACACCCATCCACAAATAGCAGATAGCCAAACCAGTACTGAAAAATTATCAGTAGAGGTAATGGAATATGAGAGTATATCGTCGATCTAAAAAGGGAGGTAGGAGATGAATCTCTATGACCGATAACAGAGAACCTTTGAAAAGATTTGCCGTGAGGAAAACCATAGAATCAATAGGTGAAACTCTCTTCCCATCCCTCTGACAAAAACTGTACTCTGAGAGGAATCGGGCTTCAAAATGCTGAGAAGCACATAACACAGAAGAAAATCAAGCACAAATTTACTTCACCACCTCCATAGGAGGCAAAGTTTGTAAAAACTGAATTGTGGGTGTGGTGAGGGGTGTATTTATAGGCATTTTGAGGTTTGGGAAACTTTGCCCCTCCTGGTAGGATTGTATATCCCATACGTCACTAGCTCATGGACTCTTGCCAATTACATGAAAGAAATGTCATTACAAGGAGTAAAGCATTAGCATTTGAGTGGATTTCTGAGTGTGCACTAAACCATTATGCAGAGTTTGGGACAGACTTTTAGAAACTCTATACAGGTGACCCTCGTTTTACAACGGTTCAATTTACACCATTTCAGAATAACAACCTTTTTTCCAGTCATGTGACTGCTATGGAAAAGCATTGAGAAGCAGTGCATTTATTAAAATAGCCAGTAGGTGGAGCTGTCCGCTTGTGTCGCAGCAAAGCCAAGCAAGCTGAAATTAACCAGTTTAACCAGACCTGAGCTATCGATCAGATTTCAAAGGAACAAGCCCTTCCTGTCTATAAATCAGTCCAGATTGGAATGAATAGAAAGAACTGTTTGCAGAAAAATGCAAGTGAAGTCTGTGTTGTGTGATTATTTTATTAGGTTTATAATGCTGTTTAGCAAATGTTTTTGTTCATTTAACTTAGTTTAATTATATATTCTGTGTTGTGTGATGATTTTATTAGGTTAATAATGCTGTTTAGCATTTAAAGTCTTCATTTCAAAGCTTTAAAAATAATGTATTAGGTGTTACTTATGACAATTTTGAGAGGGGCCTGGAACCTAACTCCCTCACTTTCCATTGACTTACATTATATACTGAGTTTCAATTTACAACAGTTTCGATTTACAACCATTCCTTCTGGAACCTAACCCCGGCGTAAACTGAGGGCTACCTGTATTTAAAACCATGCAGAAATGTTTCCTCCTCAAACATTGGCAGATATGAGATATATATATATATATATATATATATATATATATATATATATATATATATATATATATGCGGTTAACAGAAAGGAGAACTGCACCCCTGAGATAGAACAAAAGCTAGAATGACTTCCATGCCTGTTCATTTATATTGTAACTCAGGGTGCTCGTTCTTTTAGCACACTATGCCCCTTCACAGAGAAAAAATATCCTGTAGCATATCAGTCTGATCCTGCCCAATGACAGTCCAGCGCCGAAATACCAGGCAATTCTTCTCTGAACAAGGGAAGCAACAACCCCAGACGATCGTTTCGGCCTTCTATGGGCCTCGTCAGTGAGGTGCAGTTGTATCTCTCTAAGGGCATGTGTGCACGGGGTCCACGTCTGGATTACCCATTACTCTTAGGGAGACCCAAGGGTAATTTACATATGCGGTTAACAGAAAGGAGAACTGCACCCCTGAGATAGAACAAAAGCTAGAATGACTTCCATGCCTGTTCATTTATATTGCAACTCAGGGTGCTCGTTCTTTTAGCACACTATGCCCCTTCACAGAGAAAAAATATCCTGTAGCATATCAGTCTGATCCTGCCCAATGACAGTCCAGCGCCGAAATACCAGGCAATTCTTCTCTGAACAAGGGAAGCAACAACCCCAGACGATCGTTTCGGCCTTCTATGGGCCTTGTCAGTGAGGTGCAGTTGTATCTCTCTAAAGGCATGTGTGCACGGGGTCCACGTCTGGATTACCCATTACTCTTAGGGAGACCCAAGGGTAATTTACATATGCGGTTAACAGAAAGGAGAACTGCACCCCTGAGATAGAACAAAAGCTAGAATGACTTCCATGCCTGTTCATTTATATTGCAACTCAGGGTGCTCGTTCTTTTAGCACACTATGCCCCTTCACAGAGAAAAAATATCCTGTAGCATATCAGTCTGACGAGGCCCATAGAAGGCCGAAACGATCGTCTGGGGTTGTTGCTTCCCTTGTTCAGAGAAGAATTGCCTGGTATTTCGGCGCTGGACTGTCATTGGGCAGGATCAGACTGATATGCTACAGGATATTTTTTCTCTGTGAAGGGGCATAGTGTGCTAAAAGAACGAGCACCCTGAGTTGCAATATAAATGAACAGGCATGGAAGTTATTCTAGCTTTTGTTCTATCTCAGGGGTGCAGTTCTCCTTTCTGTTAACCGCATATGTAAATTACCCTTAGGTCTCCCTAAGAGTAATGGGTAATCCAGACGTGGACCCCGTGCACACATGCCCTTAGAGAGATACAACTGCACCTCACTGACGAGGCCCATAGAAGGCCGAAACGATCGTCTGGGGTTGTTGCTTCCCTTGTTCAGAGAAGAATTGCCTGGTATTTCGGCGCTGGACTGTCATTGGGCAGGATCAGACTGATATGCTACAGGATATTTTTTCTCTGTGAAGGAGCATAGTGTGCTAAAAGAACGAGCACCCTGAGTTGCAATATAAATGAACAGGCATGGAAGTTATTCTAGCTTTTGTTCTATCTCAGGGGTGCAGTTCTCCTTTCTGTTAACCGCATATGTAAATTACCCTTAGGTCTCCCTAAGAGTAATGGGTAATCCAGACGTGGACCCCGTGCACACATGCCCTTAGAGAGATACAACTGCACCTCACTGACGAGGCCCATAGAAGGCCGAAACGATCGTCTGGGGTTGTTGCTTCCCTTGTTCAGAGAAGAATTGCCTGGTATTTCGGCGCTGGACTGTCATTGGGCAGGATCAGACTGATATGCTACAGGATATTTTTTCTCTGTGAAGGGGCATAGTGTGCTAAAAGAACGAGCACCCTGAGTTGCAATATAAATGAACAGGCATGGAAGTTATTCTAGCTTTTGTTCTATCTCAGGGGTGCAGTTCTCCTTTCTGTTAACCGCATATGTAAATTACCCTTAGGTCTCCCTAAGAGTAATGGGTAATCCAGACGTGGACCCCGTGCACACATGCCCTTAGAGAGATACAACTGCACCTCACTGACGAGGCCCATAGAAGGCCGAAACGATCGTCTGGGGTTGTTGCTTCCCTTGTTCAGAGAAGAATTGCCTGGTATTTCGGCGCTGGACTGTCATTGGGCAGGATCAGACTGATATGCTACAGGATATTTTTTCTCTGTGAAGGGGCATAGTGTGCTAAAAGAACGAGCACCCTGAGTTTCAATATAAATGAACAGGCATGGAAGTTATTCTAGCTTTTGTTCTATCTCAGGGGTGCAGTTCTCCTTTCTGTTAACCGCATATGTAAATTACCCTTAGGTCTCCCTAAGAGTAATGGGTAATCCAGACGTGGACCCCGTGCACACATGCCCTTAGAGAGATACAACTGCACCTCACTGACGAGGCCCATAGAAGGCCATAACGATCGTCTGGGGTTGTTGCTTCCCTTGTTCAGAGAAGAATTGCCTGGTATTTTGGCGCTGGACTGTCATTGGGCAGGATCAGACTGATATGCTACAGGATATTTTTTCTCTGTGAAGGGGCATAGTGTGCTAAAAGAACGAGCACCCTGAGTTGCAATATAAATGAACAGGCATGGAAGTTATTCTAGCTTTTGTTCTATCTCAGGGGTGCAGTTCTCCTTTCTGTTAACCGCATATGTAAATTACCCTTAGGTCTCCCTAAGAGTAATGGGTAATCCAGACGTGGACCCCGTGCACACATGCCCTTAGAGAGATACAACTGCACCTCACTGACGAGGCCCATAGAAGGCCGAAACGATCGTCTGGGGTTGTTGCTTCCCTTGTTCAGAGAAGAATTGCCTGGTATTTCGGCGCTGGACTGTCATTGGGCAGGATCAGACTGATATGCTACAGGATATTTTTTCTCTGTGAAGGGGCATAGTGTGCTAAAAGAACGAGCACCCTGAGTTGCAATATAAATGAACAGGCATGGAAGTTATTCTAGCTTTTGTTCTATCTCAGGGGTGCAGTTCTCCTTTCTGTTAACCGCATATGTAAATTACCCTTAGGTCTCCCTAAGAGTAATGGGTAATCCAGACGTGGACCCCGTGCACACATGCCCTTAGAGAGATACAACTGCACCTCACTGACGAGGCCCATAGAAGGCCGAAACGATCGTCTGGGGTTGTTGCTTCCCTTGTTCAGAGAAGAATTACCTGGTATTTCGGCGCTGGACTGTCATTGGGCAGGATCAGACTGATATGCTACAGGATATTTTTTCTCTGTGAAGGGGCATAGTGTGCTAAAAGAACGAGCACCCTGAGTTGCAATATAAATGAACAGGCATGGAAGTTATTCTAGCTTTTGTTCTATCTCAGGGGTGCAGTTCTCCTTTCTGTTAACCGCATATATATATATATATATATATATATATATATATATATATATATATATATATATATATATATATATATAAAAATATATATATATATTACATTTTAGTTTACTGCCCCTTTATGCAAGGACTTTCCAGATGCCAGGAGGTATTTTATCTAAGATTTTTACATCTGCATAAAATGTTATACTCTCAGGCTAATTAAGTGTTTGAATTGAGACAGGTTAACTTAACACTGTTCAGTTTACACTACAGCTGTCTTATTTTTGAAATACATACAAATAAGCCTAAATCCTGCATTTAACCAGATCTAATGGTATGAGACTGAATATCACAGCTTATGGATCCACCAAGACCATATAGAGTACAGTCTTTTCAAAATCCATAAGTACAGCTGACAGATAAGAACATTTTCTACACCAGATTTAAGTGGTGCTCTTGGTTGGGGGAAATAGGGAAACCCATGGGGAAACATATGCCAACCTTTCAAAAGTACTTTTATTCATCTACTAATTTTTGTTTGCACATTTAAAATATGATTCTTTAAAAAGTGATCTCTTAATTTCTGCTATTTTTTCTATCATGCATATCACACACTATTGATTTAGGGGATGGCAATGTGCAGAAAATTTTACATCCTGTGAGTGTTTCTGTGGGTGTCTGTGTGTTTATGTCTTTGTGCTTTTGTTGGTGTCTCTATGGGTGTGTATGTAAATTTTTTTCCTGTGGGTATCTCTGTGAGGGTGTGTGTGTCTGTTTTTGTGCATTTTCTGTGGATGTCTCTGTGAGGGTGTGTGTGTATGTCTTTGTGCATTTTCTGTGGATGTCTCTGTAAAGGTGTGTGTGTATTTATTTGTGCATTTTCTGTGGATGTCTGTGTGAGGGTGTGTGCGTATGTCTTTGTGAATTTTCTGTGGGTGTCTCTGTGAGGGTGTGTGTGTGTATGTGTATGTATGTCTTTGTGTGTTTTCTCTAGGTGTCTCTGTGAGGGTGGGTGTGTATGTCTTTGTGTGTTTTCTGTGGATGTCTCTGTGAGTTTGTGTGTGTATGTATGTCTGTGGGTGTCTCTGTGAGGATATGTGCATGTCTTTGTCTGTTTTCTGTGGATGTCTCAGTGAGGGTGTGTGTATATATGTCTTTGTGTGTTTTCTGTGAGTGTCTCTTTGTGTGTGTGTGTCTTTGTGTGCTTTATGTGGGTATTTCTCTGTGTGTCTGTGTCTTTGTGTGTTTTATGTGGATGTCTCTGTGTGTGTGTATGTCTTTGTGTGTTTTCTGTGGGTGTCTGTAATTATGTATGTCTTTGCATGTTTTCTGTGGATGTCTCAGTGAGTGTGTGTGTGTATGTATGTCTTTGTGTGTTTTATGTGGTTGTCTTTCTGTGTGTGTATGTATTTGTGTGCTTTCTGTGGGTGTCTCTCTGCGTGTGTGTATGTCTTTGTGTGTTTTCTGAGGCTGTCTCTGTCGGTGTTTCCTTGGGTGTACGTGCAAGTAGTTTGTGTTTGAGTTTGTGTGTGTGTCCATTGTCTGTTCCTTTTTAGGACATTTTGACCTTACTACTGATTATTCACATCTTTCTACACACTTTTAGACTAATGAGTCCTTTCCAGAAGTCACCAATCCACAATCACATAGGTACAAAAGAGGCTAGAGAGGATTTTATTAAAAATATCTCAGCGATCCACTGCATTTGCAGATACACAAATAATAACTTAGAAATCACTCCAGATCTCACTTTGTTCTATAGGATAACAGGAGTTGCAGTGATGTCACACTGAAGAACAGTCTCAGTGTCTTATTAAACATACACTGATGCATTTATAACTAGTATACACACCTACTGACACAGACAAAACCACACATGCAAGTTGTACGCACGCCAAGAGGAAACCCCTCTATCCGCCACCCCCCCCCACATTGCAACTTATAATAAATGTATTAACCACTAATCCTCCAAGCCCCCCCAAATAAAAACACCCTATCTAATACTAAACTACCAATAGCACTTAAAGGGCCTTTTGTAGGGCATTGCCCTAAGTTAAACATTTTACCTTTAAATTATTGTTTAGGCAGTTCAGGGCCCTTCCTTTCAGCCACTGCATGCTGTTGTCATCATATAGTTGTCATCTTCCTTGACAAAAAGATAATCAGAACTCCATATTTTGCCTTCACAAAACTGTAGTCTACCTCATTACTTGTCAGGTCAATGTAAACAAGTGCTTAGTGTCTGTGTAGATTATAAGACTGCTGAGAAAGTTAATTGCGCTATATTCTGTTCTATGTTTTAATATGCTGTAAAGGTAGTAATCTTACAAGTACTATAATAGTATAAATAGACACAGCAAAACTTATAATCAGTTCTACTGAATTCTATCAATTATATGTATGTAGTATATATTACATGTACCTTTTTTGATACCTTTTAAGTACCTTTTTAGTACCAAATTTGTTACTTAGTATTCAGATTCTAATACATACTTTTTAAACACAACGGTCTAGATGAGTCACCGCTAAAATCACAGTACCTCTGGTTTAAGTGTCCATACAAGTGAGGTAGGATATCTTTTAAATGGATGACTCAAATGGATGTCCAAATACTTCAAAGTCTTTGTATAAATAGAGCCTTGATTCCTTTAGAACTCTGATGAATATCACTTTGATTAATGGACAGTCAAGATGCCTGTTCTGTGCGGCTTTAGTCCGGACTGGTGATTCCCAACCTTGGCTCTGTTTATGGTTACATAAACAGAAGAAAAAAGAAAAAGCGCACAAGGCAAGACTCAAGTGAAAGATTTTATTACAAAAGATTGCAAACGCAAATGCTGTTGCACTTACTAGAAATGTATAAATAAAAAGCCTTCAGATGAAGTGTTCAATTGATAGAAATCCCCGTCACTCACTGTAGCCTGAGGTGGACTGCCTCTTACTTCTGCATCAAAGCGTCTAGCAGGGTTTTCCGGATACCCTGTGAACATGCTTGGTGACTTAGTGAGGACAATGAAACTTCAAAACAAGGGCACTTCCAATCTGTCAGCTGATTCCTGACACGTTTCCCCCGGTCAACGGCCGGGCTTCTTCAAGAGGATAAAAAGACAGATGTCTCTGTAATTGCGCCCTTTGTATTTAAAGGGTTGTCTGCCAATCGAATCATGTGGGTGTGTCTGGCAGCTACCAATTGTAACAGTCCACAGTTCTTATAAGACAAACGAACCCACGTAATGCATTATGAATATGCAAGAATAAATATTTTGTTAATACGTTCACAAGCCATAAAATTTTTAAAGCATAGCAATGGTAATAGAATATCTATCTATCTATCTATCTATCTATCTATATTTATATATATATATATATATATATATATAAACATTGTAATAGGTTAGCAGCAATATACTTTAACGTAAAACTAAAACTAAAATACAGCTAAAATAGATTACACATATGTGTTACATAAAAAAATAACTATATATGGGAAAACAATCCATACTTAAACAATATATTATCGTATGCCAGATATATAGAGGATATTATTATTTTATGGAAAGGGGGAACTGAGGAAATAGAGAATTTCATTGATCATCTAAATAATAACAACTTCAACCTAACATTCACTAAATCATATTCAAAAGAACAGATTGAATTCCTAGATTTAGTGAACATTACAGCCTCTTGGTTTGAATATAGACATTGATGTAGCAGCCTTCATTTAAAAGTTATCTCTTCGCTCTACAGTGGTCCATTAGGCAACCAGCAAGGGTCACATTTCTAAATCTGACCCCTTAGGTAACACAAACCCATTTTGAAGAATACATGTAGTATAAATAGTTATTTTTTCACAAAAAAATGTGTGACCTCTTAATAAACCCAAAATGTTAGCCCCTATAGTGTTTATAAAGAGATTTTTAATGGTCTCAAAAAGATTTTTTAAGGTTCTTAATAAGAGTTATCCAAAAAGATATAATTATTGTATTTAATAGTTTTCATTTAAAGGGATTTGAGACTTTTTATCCACTTATATCCAACAGAACCATACATACATATTTATTATATATACAGTTTAAAAACATGAGCATTAAATAATTTATATCTGCAGTTTAATTTAATACAAAGTCAGCATAAATGGTACTTTTCCCTAAATATTCATACAAAACTGTTTAATAATTGCCCCCAATAATTTGAATATGCTGCCTAATTGCGGCTGAATCATTCCATTACAAAACTGCAACATATTACTACATTTGGTTTCTCTATATATATGTATACACCTATTAGGAAGTTATCAAAAATTTAGCGCACACTTTGTGAATTAGCGCTAGAATATAACAATACAATAACCCCCTTAGAGAAAGTGATCCTCACCCCATTTAAGTAACTGGTATCTTTTTTATGTAACACATATGTGTAATCTATTTTAGCTGTATTTTAGTTTTAGTTTTACGTTAAAGCATATTGCTGCTAACCAATTACAATGTTTTTATATAGATATTCTGATAGCACTAATGATTACCATTGCTATGTTTTAAACATTTTATGGCCTGTGAAGGTATTAACAAAGTATTTATTCTTGCATATTCATAATGCATTACGTAGGTCCGTTTGTCTTATAAGAACTGTGGACTGTTACAATTGGTAGCTTCTGGATTGGATGAGACTCTTAAGCGCTTGTGCTTAATTACCCAATAAGGAAAGATAGTCTTACTATGTAGTTGGATTCAATGAGATCTATTTATTTTTAGAATTATAAATACATACAATAAAATTTAAAACAATAGAAATTGATTCTTAAAACAAATCTAACTGGTTGGCCAACCATACAGTGTGAATAAAATGATATAATATGTTTTCCAATATGTTGCTTGATAAAGGCTGTATTAATCAGCTGAAACGCGTTGCCTACTCCTTGCTACACTAAACATTTTCATAGTCCACTTTCGAAGTGGACCGCCAAGACTACATCAAACCACGGACCAACAAATACGCTTGAAAGATATTCTGAAGCATTCAAGAACAACCTTCAAAGCACCTAGTCCTCCTTTCAAAGGACCGCCAAGAACAACTGAAATACCTTACCAAATAATTGGGCCTAAAGAAACCTGTGGACACCTGCAGATCAGATACTCTGAAACAAATAGAGTACGGATCTAAACAGAACACATTCGCAACAATTCAAGAGGTTTTGAAAACCTGAACCGGGCAAAAAGCCCAGCCATCTGACAAAAGGATTAACGGTTAAAGCACACTACCACAATACCACAGCATCTACTTCTTCAAGTGTGTGTAATCGCAGAGACAAACCAACTCGACATACTGAAACCACTACAACACCGGCAGCGGCTATCCCGGCTTCCGATCCACATTCATCACAGTAAAGATTGAATTGGGTACAAAAAGAAACTAGACCAGAAACAAAGTATCCCAAAAGAAACAACGGGTAAGATTTATTATACCTACACCAACTAAGGAAGTTAATGTGAAGGACAGATAACCAAAACTACTTAACAGTGACTTATAATCGCAACATATATAGCAATTACACAAAAACGTGTTGCAGCATGCCCACACATACTATCCCTATGGAGGACTTAACAACAGCGCTTTTAACAAAAAGCAATTAACAATTACTCTAACAATCACGGCAGAAAGACTTTATCTTTCATAACTTATACGATTTTTACTGTATCACTTTATTTTTGTTTCACTTTTATTATTTGTTACTAATGTTGATACCATTGACGCTATTTTAATTATATTGTTGATACCATTGACGCTATTTTAATTATGTATGTTCAGCTTTAAACAAACGAATATGGTAAATATGGTAATTAAGAATTAATATTGCGAATATTCTTTGTGGATACCATACTTCTTCACAAGTCCACTATATCAAATCCATAAAAAATATCTGCAATTAAACCAAAATTCAAAAATTCAAATATACAGATATGTTTGTATAATACACTAAGTAACAGGGATTGGAAAACATATTATATCATTTTATTCACACTGTATGGTTGGCCAACCAGTTAGATTTGTTTTAAGAATCAATTTCTATTGTTTTAAATTTTATTGTATGTATTTATAATTCTAAAAATAAATAGATCTCATTGAATCCAACTATATAGTAAGACTATCTTTCCTTATTGGGTAATTAAGCACAAGCGCTTAAGAGTCTCATCCAATCCAGATTTTACCCCCACTTTGAAGTTTGTGAGATTACTTCTTCGAGACTCCCTAGCTTTTACCCCCACAGCGCATAGTTTATTAACCCAACACACCAATACAATTGGTAGCTGCCAGACACACCCACATGATTCGATTGGCAGACAGCCCTTTAAATTCAAAGGGCGCAATTACAGAGACATCCGTCTTTTTATCCTCTTGAAGAAGCCCGGCCGTTGACCGGGGGGAAATGCGTCAGGAATCAGCTGACAGATTGGAAGTGCCCTTGTTTTGAAGTTTCATTGTCCTCACTAAGCCACCAAGCACGCTCACAGGGTATCCGGAAAACCCTGCTAGACGCTTTGATGCAGCAGTAAGAGGCAGTCCATCTCAGCCTACAGTGAGTGATGGGGATTTCTAACAATTGAACGCTTCATCTGAAGGCTTTTTATTTATACATTTCTAGTAAGCGCAACAGCATTTGGGTGTGCAATCTTTTGTAATAAAATCTTTCACTTGAGTCTTGCCTTGTGCGCTTTTTCTTTTTTCTTCTTTTTAGTGTCTGTGTGGGTGCCTGTGTCTGAGTGTGTTTCTTTGCGTGTCTGCTAGAGAGTGTCTATATGTGAATCCTTATGTGTGAGTGTGCGTTTCAGTGTATGAGTGTGTCTGTGTGTTTCAGTGTTTGTGTGTTACTACCTTTACAACATTTCCAAGTTTGACTACACTTAAAATTGCATATACGTTTTAGTCACTTGGTCCAAAATTGCTCATGTCAATGGTGGTGGTGGGGGGGGCGCCCTGATCAATGCTTAAGTAAGGGGCCCCAAAATTTGTGTTATCTTATTATTTCTGCTGAGACTAAATGATAGAGATTTTGTTAACACAATGACAGATTCAAGACCCAATGCCTTCTCCAATTAAAGTGGTAAGTGGAGTTTGACCACCAGGGCTACCCTTTGGGCTATCATCCTGGTGCTTGAGAATAAGGGGCCTGGGCTTCAGTCTTTGCTGCCTGTTTTCCTGTGCTGTGCAATGGGGCAGTACCTGAGGTTGAGCCTCTTCTCTTACTGGGAATTCACTCCACTCCTGCTGATCACGGGGCTAGGGCTTGTTATGGAGCAGACCCCTGATGAAGTAAGTGGTCTACATAGTTATGAAAGTCAGGAATCGAGCACAAGTGGTCAATGAACAAAGGGCGTATGCAGAACAAAGAGGGAGATATTCTCAACGGGTGACTCCAGCTATTGGTATCTAGACACACACCTGCTACAGCCAGGAGAGTCCAAGAGTAGCATTATCCTCGTTAAGGTTGGACATTTATTACTGCTCTTATCATAACTTGTTATATGCACTGTCTACATAAATCACAATAACATTTATGTAGTGTAACAGCCCCAGCCCTGGGTCCTGTGCATTGGGAGGGACCAAACTATCATGCTAGTCTGGGGGCCCCCATAAATTTGTCTTGCCCAGGGCCCCAAAATTGCTATGGATGGCCTTGTTAACCATTTAAAACAATTGCAGCAAACAAGGTGTTAATCTGTTCTAATAATATGCAGACCCTAGCAACATAATAATCTATTGGAAGACTGCACAAAAATGTTTACTGTCTCTTTAAATATGCAATAGAAAAATTGTTTAATATGCCGGGTTAAATTCTTTAGCAGCCTACCCAAACACATCATTTTCTTTGCAATTCTCTGAAGCCCATTCAGTAAACAGTAAAGAGGTGGTCTTTAGAGAATGGGCGCTATAAAATGACATAGGTACTGAAGAGGCTAGAGAGGATTTTAGTAAAAATAGCTCAGCGATCCACTGCATTTGCAGATACACAAATAATAACTTAGAAATCACTCCAGATCTCACTTTGTTCTATAGGATAACAGGAGTTGCAGTGATGTCACACTGAAGAACAATCTCAGTGTCTTATTAAACATACGCTGATGCATTTATAACTAGTATACACACCTACTGGCACAGACAAAACCACACATGCAAGTTGTATGCAAGCCAAGAGGAAACACATGTTCTGTTCTATCCTTTTTCCTCCCCTCCCTTTCTGTTAGACATATATTAACCATCTCTTTTCCCTTTTAATTACCCTGTTTTCTAGTTATTTAATCATTTCTGATTCTCTATGTCACTTTCTCCTTTCAATGTAATCAAAGCATTTAAAATTTGAGCAAATAAAATAAAAAAATACACACTCACACATAGACACACAAACAAACACACAGACACACACTCAGACACACACACACACACACACACACACATATAAACACTCCCACTCCCACAGAAGCACACACACATAAACACTCACACTCGTATCCTAATCCAATCTGTCATTTTGCTCTAGTGTTTTCATACAAAGGCTTTGGTTCATATGAAATGCCTCAATTTTCCCAGGACAGTCACATATGGTATAATTGTACCTGGAGTCTATCTATTGTAAAAATTCTGCTTTGAGGTGTGAGCTTGGCATGGATGTTTTTGGCTGTGGGAATCAAACATCTGAGTTCTTTATTGGTGTTATGTATATATTTGTTTGTCTTGTGCACTTTATATTTGAGCAGTAGAATAATAAAATCATATGTCTAATTGCTGAACTGGCATCACTGAATCACCTGCTGTTTACAGAGTACACCAGATAATACAATATTTATGGCCAGATTACGATTGGAGCACAAAATTGCGCTTACGTGATCGCAATATTTGCGCTCCACTCGGTAATATCAGTGCACGCAAATATGTGCTGGTATTACAAGTAAATAGAGCATGCTTCTATAGGCTCCAATGGAAGCCTCGTTCTGATGCCGTCATATGGCTAGTTTCCATTGAGCCGTAATTAGGTTTGCGTGTGCTTGCAAACCATTAAATAAGTTGTCAGAAGCAATATCATTCACCGACTGCTACCAACGGTCCGTTATAACTCAATTTTGGCAACCGGACTCTGGCTACTGAAGACATTTTTGTGTCCCATAAAAAGTATCAGAAGCCGATAATCTTTAAATAATACCAGGTTTCCAATGCCGCGCAAACTGTTAATACACTGTCGGAGGCTGCCGATACATTAACAAAAATTACACCCAGCTCAACTAGGTGTAAAACAGGAAGAAGGTGATTTTTGAGACCTTTTTCCCATTGAAATCTAACCCAACACGTCAAAACCCCTCTATCCGCCATCCCCCCACATCGCAATTTATAATAAATGTATTAACCACTAAACCGCCATGCTCCTGCATCAACTAACAATAAAATGTATTAACCTCTAAACCGCCATTCCCCCACATCACAATCTAGCTATTTAAACTATTAACCCCTAAACCTCCATGCCCCATATTGCAAAATATCTATTTAAACCATTAACCCCTAATCTGTCCAACCCCCATATCACAAAGTATCTATTTAAACTATTAACCCCTAATCCGCCATGCCCCCGCAATGCAATTTAGCTATTTAAACGTTTAACCCCTAATCTGCCATGCCCCCTCAACACAAATAACTAATCACTAAGTCCCCTAACCTAACCTAACAGCCCCTAAATTAACCCAATTACATAAATTAAAATAATCCTACATTATAATTAAAATAATAAATCCTAAATTACAATTAAAATAAATAACCTAACATTACTTTAAATTTAAATTAATCTAAAATTACAAAAAATAAAAAAGTATAACATTACATAAAATAATAAACCAAATGATCAAAAATAAAAAAATTAAACCTAATCCGAATGAAAATAAAAAAGCCCACCCAAAATAAAAACACCCCCTAATCTAATACTAAACTATCAATAGCCCTTAAAAGGGCCTTTTGTAGGGCATTGCCCTAAGTTAAAAAACTAAGTTCGACCTAACAGTAAAACCCCCCACCCACCAAACCCCCCAAAACAAAAAAAAACCTAACACTAAAAAATTCTAAACTACCCATTGCTCCTAAAGGGGTATTTGTATGGGCATTGCCCTCAAAAGGGCATTCAGCTCTTTTACTGCCCTTAAAAGGGCATTCAGCTCTTTTACCGCTCATTAAATTCCTAATCTTAAAAAAAAAAAAGCCTAAGTCTAACCCCCAAAGTCCAGCGGTGAAGTCTTCTTCCAAGCGGCGACATCTTCCATTGCGGCGACCTCTTCTATCTTCATCCAGGACCGCAGAACTGAAGACCGGCGACCGCGGAACTCAAGACCGGCGACTGAGAAACTGAAGTCCGGCGACCGCAGAGCCAAGGAGAGTGGAGGATCCTCTTCATACAATCACCACCGTACACTGAATATTGAATGCAAGTTATGCGTTTAAATATAACTTGCATCCCTATTGGCTGATTTGATTCTTCAAATTCAAATCAACCAATAGGATGAGAGCTACTGAAATTGTTCAAATCAGCCTATAGGATTTCAGTAGCTCTCATCCTATTGAGAAGTAGATACTGTGTATGCGTTAGGTGTTTGATTTTAACAGAGAGCGACGGGTAACATATATGTGCCGCACTTGTATGTGGCACCGTATATGCGATCGAGTGTAGTGTAAGGCCGGGTTACCATAGTAACCTATTAATGTTTTAGAAACCTGGCATCGGGTGGAAGCGTTAACACCTACACAAAAAGAGCGCTTGCACGAAAAGCGGAAACTTTTTCAATGGAAACCTGGTACTAAAATGGAGCTGTAATTTACTTTTAGCTGACGGCCGCTTCAGTAGCTTACGACTCCATTTTTAACGGCTCAATGGCAGCGAGCTCAGAACTCAAAAGGGGGTAAGTCACGCAGCGATGGGCAGCAAATTTAAAATATATATGTATATACTGTATATATGTATGTGTTTATATAAATTAGCTCTCCACTTGTAATCTAGTCATTAATATTTTGCGTATTTTGTGTCACATTTGGTATTTTGGGGTGGCTCACAGTGGGCAGAGCTATGGAAATCATTGGTGAGTGTGGTATTCCTGTAACCTATTTACTTAAGGGGACATTAAAAACCTTTTTTTTTTGTGATTCAGGCAGAGCGTACAATTATAAATAACTTTCCAATTTACTTCTATTATCAAATTTACTTTATTCTCTTGGTATCCTTAGTTGGAGGAGCAATGCAGTACTTGTGGCTAGCTGAAAACAATGGGAAACCAATGACAAGAGGCATATGTGTGCAGCCACCTATTAACAGCTAGCTCCCAGTAATGCATTGCTGTTCCTGAGCCTACCTAGGTATGCTTTTCAACAAACAATGCCAAACGAACAAAGCTAATTAGATAATAGAATTAAATTGGAAAGTTGTTTAAAAGTGAAATCTATCTGAATCATTATATTTTGTGTTTCATATCCCTTTAATTGTTCTGCTGGAAAGTATCCATGGATATTCAAATGCTGGTAACTATGATTGAATGTTAAAGTAACAAGTTCTATGGAATATAATGTATTAAAAATGTATTTTAGAAATCACATTTAATTTTTAAAATGGATTATTTAAAGCAGGGAAGCATTGCAATTACAAGATCGCGCTTCCATAGGCTCCAATGGGAACCTCGTTCTTATACCATCACACACGGCATGAGAACCTAGTGCAGCGAAGACGGTAAGTAGCGCAGCGATGGGCAGAAAATATTAAATATACATGTATATGAATATATGCATATGTATTTATGTGTTTATGTATATAAGTATATACATATATATTTTCAGGGAACTCACAGTTTCCCATAGACCGCAATGTTATGGCACTTTTCAGTGCCGTTTTTTTTTCTAACACCCCATACCCACCAACTTTAACCCCTAAAAACTGCTTTGTGCTACATTTTTTTAATAACAAAACACAATAAACTTTATTTTGGGGGCGATTGGGGGAAATTAATCAGAGATCTGATATCTGGTTAATTTTTGAAGTGCTAATTGCTACCTCGAGCTTGTGGTAGCAATAACCAGCCGCTTATAATTGCTGGTTATTTACTGCGTGCCTGTAAACGGGCAAATTTGCTTGTATATGGGCACGCAATAAATTAACACTCCCCTTTTAATCTAGCCCATAGTCTTCAAGTGATGTTAGTTTGAGATGTAACTTTGGACAGAAGACACTTTAATTAAATTACAATTGTTTGTTACAAAAAATAATGTTCATATATATGAAATTATGTTGATACATTAGATCAATTTATCTAAAGACCGCTGCTTAATAACTTGTCCGCCTGCTCTGAGGCGACGGACAGAAATCGACCCGATCGAATATGATCGGGTTGATTGACACCCCCTGCTAGCGGACGTTTCTAGAGAATCTGGCTGCCAGGGCAAAATTCCAAAATGCGACCCCCTCACAAATTCTAAAGTCCCCCTCCTAGACCTTGCATGTCACTCTGTCATTTTGAGGTCCGTTTCAAAGCAGCAGTGCACTACTGGGAGGACCTAGCTGAACACATCTGGTGAGCAAATGACAAGAGACAAATGTGTGTTGTGGCCAACCACCAGTTTGCTCCTAGAAGTGCATTGCAGCTGCTAAGGATATGTACATATGCTTTTCAACAATGGATACCAAAAGAACAAGAATAATGGCATTGTCTTAAAATTCCATGGTTTATCCTGAATTATGAAAATTTTGACTTTCCAATCCCTTAAAATTTTTTTCCTTTTTTTCCCTACAATGTTTTTTCCAAATATATTGATATTATCTAAAAATATCTTTATATCTTTTACTAATTGCCATTATATTTATACTTTTCTTATAGCTATGCATATTTATTTGTTTAATGCATATCAATCCCTTTAAATTCTTATCCAAAATGTATCTACAAAACTTCCAATAGACTTTAAAGTTGAACTTTGCAAAAACGTAATCAGGTAAGATTATCTAAAGGATTGCAATATGTCACTGGGTGTAACATATTTAGGGGTCTATTACAATTATTTAGAAAAGTTATAACAATTTTTTTTTACAAAATTTACTATTAAAGTCTATGAGATTTTTGCACATAAATAATTTGATAAAGAACAGTAATAGCTGTTTATTTTTCAAATATACTATACACACAGGCAGTAATAGACAGAGACATGCACACACAGGAACCTATTTATCAAAGTGTCAACCGAAAATACGCTGGAATTCCGCATCGTAATTGTTGCAAGATTGATCCGACCTAGTTATCAAAGCCTCAAGATTGTCAAATGTTGAAATTTGTGACGTAACATATGATCCCGCGATCTCAATCCAACGCAGATCGATGCTTACGTCATTAGAGTTGATCCGAATACACATTCGGCTCTATTTGACAATTTTCCCTATTTATCAAACATTTAACAGGTACGCTCGCATCTTTTCCAACACAGCGTACCTGGTTTTCAATCTGCCACCCTTGAGGCCGCGGATGCCATAGAAATCAAAGGGAGTCTGTAAGCACCAAAAGCTTATGTTCATTGCTGCAAGAGAATGAAGCATACCCCATTGATTTCTATCGTAGAAAAAAAGTTACGTTTACACCTAACATAAACCCCCAAGTCTAAACACCCCTAATCTGCCGCCCCCAACATTGCTGACACCTACATAATGTTATTAACCCCTATTCCGCTGCTCCCCGACACCGCCGCTACTAAATAAACGTATTAACCCCTAAACCTCTGGCTTCCCACATCACCACCACTAACTAAACATATTAACCCCTAAACCATCAGCCCCCCACATAGCAAAAAACTAAATTAAGCTATTAACCCCTAAACCTAACAACCCCTTAACTTTAAATTAAAATTCCACATCCCTATCTTCAAATAAATTAAAACTTACCTGTAGAATTAAAATAAACTAATTTTAAACTATTAATTAACCTACCCTAACTATTATACTACAATTAAATTAAACTACCAATTAAATAAACTAAATTACATATTTAAAAAACCTACACTACTAAAATTATTTAAATATACAATTAAACATTCTAACAAAGTCCTAAATTACAAAAAAAAACAACTAAGTTACAAAAACAATCAAACACTAAATTACAAAAAATAACAAACCAAATTATCAAAAATAATTTTTTGCACCTAATCTAATAGCCCTATCAAAATAAACCCCCCCCCCCCCCCCAATAAAGAAAAAACCCTAGCCTACAATAAACTATCAATGTCCCTTAAAAGGGCCTTTTGTGGGGCATTGCCCCAAAGATAACAGCTCTTTTCCCTGGCAAAAAAAATACAACCCCCCTCAACAGTAAAACCCACCACCCAACCAACCTCCCCAAGTAAAAAAACTATCTAAAATAGCCTAAGCTACCCATTGCCCTGAAAAGGGCATTTGAATGGGCATTGCCCTTAAAAGGGCATTTAGCTCTTTTACTGCCCAGACCCTAATCTAGAAATAAAATCCACTCAAAAAACCCTTAAAAAAAACCTAACACTAACCCCCGACGATCCACTTACAGTTCTTGAAGTCCCGCTTGAAGTATCCATCCAGCCGGCGAAGTCATCATCCAGGTGGCAAGAAGTCTTCATCAGATGTTTAGGGGTTAATAGGTTTAGTTAGTGGTGGTGATGTGGGAGGCCAGAGGTTTAGGGGTTAATAAATTGGCGGCATAGGGGGTTAATAACTTTATTTAGGTTGCAGCAATGTCGGGGAGCGGCAGGATAGGGGTTAATAACTGTATTTAGGTTGTGGCGATGTCGGGAAGTGGCGGTACAGGGGTTAAACATTTTAGTATAGTGGCGGCGTTTAGTGAAATGGTATAAATAAAGTAAGGAAAAAGCCGAATAGACGCGAGATCGATGACTGCTAGTTAACAACAGTCCGATGCTCATCGCCCCGTACTTGGTGCACGTGTTTTTCAAGGCTTTTTTTTATAAATAAGGAGAGCATATTGAGATCCGCGGCCACAATGTTTGGTGATGTTAGGCGAGCATATTGATGCCAGCGATAGTTGACACTTTGATAAAGACAGACAGTAATAGACAAAGATATGCACTCACAGACAGTAATAGACAGAGACATTCACTGTAATAGACAGAGACATTCACACACAGGCAGTAATAGACAGAGACATGCACACACAGGCAGTAATAGACAGAGACGTGCACACACAGGCAGTAACAGACAGAGACATGCACTCACAGGCAGTAATAGACAGATACATGGACACACAGGCAATAATAGGCAGAAACATGCACACACAGGTAGTATTAGACTGAGACATGCACACACAGGCAGTAATAAACAGAGACATGCACAAACAGGTAGTAATAGACAGAGACATGCACAAACAGGTAGTAATAGACAGAGACATACACACACAGGCAGTAATACACAGAGACATTCACACTCAGGCAGTAATAGACAGAGACATGCACACACAGACAATAATAGGCAGATACATGCACTCACAGGCAGTAATTGACAGAGACATTCACACACACAGGCAGTAATAGACAGAGACATGCACACACAGACAATAATAGGCATATACATGCACACACAGGGAGTAATAGATCGAGACATGCCCACACAGACAATAATAGGCAGATACATGCAAACACAGGCAGTAATATACAGAGACATGCACATATAGACAATAATAGGCAGATATTTGCACACACAGGCAGTAATAGACAGAGAAATGCACACACAGGCAGGAATAGGCAGATACATGCACACACAGGCAGTAATAGACAGAGACATGCACACACAGGCAGTAATAGACAGAGACATGCACACACAGGCAGTAATAGGCAGATACATGCACACACACACACTCAGGCAGTAATAACAGACACAAGCACTCACAGGTGAGTTTGTGAAAACTTGCCATTGTCATTATGGAGTAAATATCACATACATACACCCATCACTATTAAGCATTTGTAAACAAAAAGTAAATAAATACAAAAAAAAAAAGGATCCATCCAGCCGGTGAAGTCATAAACATCCAGGCGGCAAGAAGTCTTCATCCAGGCGGCCTGTTCTATCTTCATCCAGCCAGCGAAGTCATCATCCAGGTGGCAAGAAGTCTTCATCAGATGTTTAGGGGTTAATATGTTTAGTTAGTGGTGGTGATGTGGGAGGCCAGAGGTTTAGGGGTTAATAAATTTATTTAGTGGCGGCGGTGTCAGGGAGGGGAGTGGCGGCATAGGGGTTAATAACTTTATTTAGATTGCGGCAATGTCGGGGAACGGCGGGATAGGGGTTAATAACTTTATTTAGGTTGTGGCGATGTCGGGAAGTGGCGGGACAGGGGTTAAACATTTTAGTATAGTGGCGGCGTTTAGTGAAATGGAATAAATAAAGTTGGGAAAAAGCCGAATAGATGCGAGATCGATAACTGCTAGTTAACAACAGTCCGATGCTCATCGCCCCGTACTTGGTGCACGTGTTTTTCACTGCTTTTTTTATAAATAAGGAGAGCGTATTGAGATCCGCGGCCACAATGTTTGGTGATGTTAGGCGAGCATATTGATGCCAGCGATAGTTGACACTTTGATAAAGACAGACAGTAATAGACAAAGATATGCACTCACAGACAGTAATAGACAGAGACATGCACTGTAATAGACAGAGATATTCACACACAGGCAGTAATAGACAGAGACATGCACACACAGGCAGTAATAGACAGAGACATGCACACACAGACAGTAACAGACAGAGACATGCACTGTAATAGACAGAGATATTCACACACAGGCAGTAATAGACAGAGACATGCACTCACAGGCAATAATAGGCAGAAACATGCACACACAGGTAGTATTAGACTGAGACATGCACACACAGGCAGTAATAAAAAGAGACATGAACAAACAGGTAGTAATAGACAGAGACATGCACAAACAGGTAGTAATAGACAGAGACATGCACTCACAGGCAGTAACAGACAGAGACATACACTCACAGGCAGTAATACACAGAGACATTCACACTCAGGCAGTAATAGACAGAGACATGCACACACAGACAATAATAGGCAGATACATGCACTCACAGGCAGTAATAGACAGAGACATTCACACACACAGGCAGTAATAGACAGAGACATGCTCACACAGACAATAATAGGCAAATACATGCACATACAGGCAGTAATAGACAGAGACATGCACACACAGACAATAATAGGCATATACATGCACACACAGGGAGTAATAGATCGAGACATGCACACACAGACAATAATAGGCAGATACATGCACACACAGGCAGTGATAGACAGAGACATGCACATATAGACAATAATAGGCAGATACATGCACACACAGGCAGTAATAGACAGAGACATGCACACACAGGCAGTAATAGACAGAGACATGCACACACAGGCAGTAATAGGCATACACACACACTTAGGCAGTAATAACAGACACAAGCACTCACAGGTGAGCTTGTGAAAACTTGCCATTGTCATTATGGAGTAAATATCACATACACACACCCATCACTATTAAGCATTTGTAAATAAAAAGTAAATAAATACAAAAAAAAAAAGATTTTTTTTTAATTCAACAGTCCTTAACAGAAAATCTTGTCATATGCATAAAATATCACCTCTTCAGTGACACAGATCAGTGAGATAGGAGACTGCTTTCCTCAGGGTGATTCCTCTCCTTTTACTTTCAGTTTTAGCTCTAAGCAGTTATCCGGTCTTAACACGCCCCCTTTGTAATCTTGTTGCTCTATTAGTATGATTGACATCCAATGCAGCCAATTAACATAACAGCTTCCTTTCAAATATTCTGCATCTCAGAATGAATCTACACAGACACTCGATCAAAAACCACAAGGAAAATTAATATTGTACCCCTGTTGGTCATCACTTCACCCAGACTGGTCACTCCATCCTAAACCTCAGGATTAAAGTTCTTAAAGGGAGTTTCAAAGACTCTCATGAACGAAAGACGTTTGAGATGAAAATGATCACACATTTCAACACCAGAAATGAAGGACTTAATGTAGACTCTGGCTTTCTCACACACTACCAAAACTTTCTATAATCTCTCATCTTATTGTCTTATATTCGTTTCTTTTTCTCTACATTCTCGTTTCTCCCTTATTATATCCATTTGTTTTCATTCATTATTGTAGCTCTATTTGTGCATTCCATGCCCCTCCCCCTTTTTTTTCCTTTTGTTTTTCCTCTCATCTTGCCTATTTACTCTCCTCTGTTTATTTACTCTTTCTGGCTATTCTCAGCTATATTCTCCTTCATCCGCTGCTTTTTATGACCCCCTCTCACCCCCTCCCTCCTTTCCATTTGTTGTATGTGATGTGTTTCTATGTCAGAATGATCAGTATTGCTTCAGACCTGAGGAAAGGAGGAAAACTCTTGAAAGCTTGTCTTTGAAATATTATGTTAGTCCAATAAAAAAGATATCACTGCATACTGCAATACTTTGTTATTTGAGCATTATATATATATATATATATATATATATATATATATATATATATATATATATATATATATATATATATATATATATATATATATATATATATATATATATACATATATATTATGTAACAAGTAGAATGTAAATACAACTAGTACAAGCTCCCTGGATGTGAGTGCACACAAACTCAGTTAAATATATAATTGAATTGGATATGTAAGTACAATGGATACATAGTCAAATATTAAAGCATAGAATGCACACTCACTTATATAATTGTGTGAGGAGAGACTGGAGCTGTTTGGTATATCCAAAACAATTATTTGTATGTAGGAAAGTGCATCCAAAAATAAGTCTCTATTATATCTGATTTGTTCAGTTAAGATGATATTATTAGTATACAATACACATTCAGAGTGTCAATATAAATGTCAATATAACAGTGGTAAAATTACTGCTCCTGAATGAAAAAGGAAAAACTATATAAGTGGGTGCAAAGAAGTATAAATGGTAGGACACAACAAACCGGCTGCTGTAAGTTACCTACTAGTGGGCGGGAGAACCCTTTCTAGGTAATCCCTTAATAAATAAAAATTATTGTAAGAAGGGGTACTAGAAGGAATACTGCGCTTGTTAGTGTGCCCACTCAAAAAGTATTGGCGAAAATGATTACCAAAACCAATAGATGAAATAGTTTTGCAACGCAAAAACAAAGGTGATTACCATATAAGTGAGAGATTTAAGGGAAAAAAAATTCTCAAAGAAATGATTGTAAAAAATACAAATAATATTTGAGGTATTAGGTCTGAAAGTCCTGAATAAATTGAAACGTATTAGTCTTTGTATTCGCTGTAAAAAGTC